>NC_091455.1:98670845-98973595 GCF_027789765.1 Dendropsophus ebraccatus | reverse complement strand
CCCCCCCCCCCCGAACCCGGACCGCGGAGGCCAGCTAACCGGACCGTCCCCACCGCACTGCCTCCCGCCCCATAGGCGTACTGTCCTTAGATGTCAGTACGCCTGTGGGGCTGGGTGCAGTGTCGGTCCGGCCCCCGGATGATACGCGCTCTCTGGGGACGTCGCGGGGATTCCCTAGCAGAGCGCGCACCACAGACCTCAGTGTACTTCCCGGAAGTACAGGCCGGCGGCGTACACTGAGGTGACTGGTGCACGCTCTGCTGGGGAATCCCCGGGACATCCCCAGAGAGCGTGCATTAGCCGGGGGCCGGACCAGGAGAGGAGAAGAAGACAGGCGCGGCGGGGTAGCGAGGTGATAGGTGAGTTGTGGTTGTTTTTTTTGTTTTTTTTACTGGGGGCCATCTATAAGGGGAGAGCGCACAGGGGGGGCTATATACTACAGGGGGGACCTCACAGGGGGGCTATATACTACTGGGGGGAGCTCACTGGGGGGCAATATACTACTGGGGGGAGCTCACAGGGGCTATATACTACTGGGGGGAGCTCACCGGGGGCTATATACTACAGGGGGAGAGCACAGGGGGGCTATATACTACTGCGGGGACCTCACAGGGAGCTATATACTACAGGGGGAGAGCACGGGGGCTATATACTACTGGCCGGAGCTCACAGAGGGCTATATACACTACAGGGGGGCTACATACTACTGGGGGGAGCTCACAGGGGGCTATATTCTACGGGGGGGGGGGGGAGAACGCACGGGGTGGCTATATACTACAGGGGGAGAGCACAGGGGGGCTATATACTACTGGGGGAAGCTACAGGGGGCTATATACTAAAAGGGGAGAGCACAGGGGGCTATATACTACTGGGGGGAGCTCCCAGGGGGCTATATACTACAGGGGGAGAGCACAGGGGGGCTATATACTACCGGGGGGAGCTCACATGGGGGCTATATACTACAGGGGGAGAGCACAGGGGGCTATATATTACTGGTGGGAGCTCACAGGGGGGCTATATACTACTGGGGGGAGCTCACAGGGGGCTATATACTGCAGGGGGAGAGCACAGGGGGGCTATATACTACTGGGGGGAGCTCACAGGGGACTATATACTACTGGGGGGAGCTCACAGGGGACTATATACTACAGGGGTAGAGCACATGGGGGGCTATATACTACAGGGGGAGAGCACAGGGGGCTATATACTACTGGGGGGAGCACATAGGGGGGCTATATACTACTGGGGGAGAGCTCACAGGGGGGCTATATACTACTGGGGGGAGCTCACAGGGGGGCTATATACTACTGGGGGAAGCTCGCAGGGGGCTATATACTACTGGGGGACAGCGCACAGGGGGCTATATACTACAGGGGGTGAGCGCACAGGGGGGCTATATACTACTGGGGGAGAGCGCACAGGGGGGCTATATACTACTGGGGGAGAGCGCACAGGGGGGCTATATACTACTGGGGGAGAGCGCACAGGGGGGCTATACACTACTGGGGGAGCAACAGGGGGACTATACACTACTGGGGGAGCAACAGGGGGGCTATATACTACCAGAGCAGTCACCCCCTTTGTACCTAATATCAAAGGGCTGGTAAAAGAGAAAAAATGCCAGTTTTCCCACTAATAAGCAGCAATTCTGTACGTAAATAGTTGAACGTTTGTGACAAAGTAACAAAACACGTTACCTACTGATGTTCAGCTCGGACCTTCACCTGACAATAGACCCCGGTAAGCGGACCTTCACTAAAAGTTGTTGAGTACCCCTGGTATATACAGTAATATAGGTGACTATGCTATTGTATATAAAGTGTATATACAATAGCATAGTCACCTATGCTACTGTATATACACTAGCATAGTCACCTATATTACTGTATATACAATAGCAGTCACCTATATTTCTGTATATACAATAGCATAGTCACCTATATTACTGTATATACAATAGCATAGTCACCTACGCTTTTCTATTCAAACTGTGAAACATGAACACAAAATGCAGTGTGAACCTGAGCTTATACATACCTTCCAGTAATATACATAGACAAAAAACTACATACTGTATACAGACATGTTTATGTATATACACACAGACACACATTTATGTATACACACTTATGTATGCGCATACATTTATGCATATACATACACTTTTATGTACAGTATATATACACACACAGGCACACATATGTATACAGACAGGCAGTATATATACATGTATACAGGCACACACTTATGTATACACACACACACACACACACACACACACACAGATACACACATTTATGTACATATATATATATATATATATATATATACACACACACACACACAACAGCTACCTCCCATCTAGGTGTGTGGCGCTTGCACCTTCTTTCCATTCTGGGACTGTCATGGAGGGGTCTGCTGGTGATGAAGACAACAATGCAGATGAGAGGCCCAGGACAGACAGAGCTGCAGACACTTCCTGGTCACCATGTGCTGTGTCTGCAGGCCGCCATTCTTCACCTCCTCCTCTCTGGCCCGACAGCTTAGCAGCTCCCACAGGCAGGCAGATGTGCAGCAGGGGATGAGTAATGCTGCACATTCCCCCATGCTGCCGTCCTGCACCAAGTCAGACGCCTCCTGGGAGTGGGAGCTCAGCCAGAGCAGTGTCCTCAGCAGGAGGCCGCCCCTCCCCCCTCCTATGTACAGCAGCAGCAGCTGAAGACTCACAGGCTGTGAATCTCCCGACATGGGGCTGATGTAATCAGCTCCTGTAAGCTGCTTCCGGGTTCGGACTGGTGGCGCCCCCTGCTGTTTGGCGCCCTAGGCCATCGCCTACCCCTGCCTACTCTTTGTCCCGGCCCTGGAGGATGTTGCCTTCACACATACCGGATCCGCAGCGGATTTCATGCTGTGGGTTTGCAGCGAAATCCACTATGGGTTACATATCCGCAGCGGAATTTTCCCGGCTCCCGGCTCCCCTTGCTCCCCATCAGCCAGTCAGTGCACGGCAGCACTGATTGGCTGATGGGGAGTGAGGGTAGCTGGGAGCCTCACACAGCCGTGGCACCGAACAGGTCATGTATGAGAATTTAATGCAAAGGACAGTGCTCAATCTGCCAATCAAACGTGAGTGACTGGTAGGAGGACGGAGGTAACGTTACTATATAAAACTGCAGCTCCATCCTCATTCCTACTTACCAGGAGTCAGGACCAAGCATTAAACACAGCATTGGAGAACTGTGACCGACAAAATAAGGTACAGGGGCCAGTTCACTCTCCATCAGGGAAGTGATTGGTTCCCTTTAATTAGGGTTCTTTTTTTCTGTGAAAGGGGTAATCTGGCAAACTTAAAACAAAACTTAAAACAGAGAGAGCAGGGGGTGACAAGAACATATAGGGATATTGATTTCTGACAGCCTCAAAATGAGTCACCAGAGCAACCAGGCGGTGGGGAAAGCAAATCGTATGCTTTTTTAGGAAACCAAGCTTGGACCTCACCGTGACTCTCCCTTGCTTTGTGTAACTCTACCGTAGGTGCTGCTCAGCTTGAGAAAACAGTCCAGTAAAGTCTTTGCACAAAAGGATAAGATGAAGTGCGGCAGCTCACCAAAATCGGTTAAAAGATGCTTTATTTGGACATAGAAGGCATCAATAGCAGGTACTATCCACAAATAAACAGAGCGACGGCCGTTTCATGCATAAAACGCTTCTCGGCTCAGAGAAGAAGCGTTTTATACGTGAAACGGCCGTCGCTCTGTTTATTTGTGGATAGTACCTGCTATTGATGCCTTCTATGTCCAAATAAAGCATCTTTTAACTGATTTTGGTGAGCTGCTGCACTTCATCTTATCCTTTTGTGCAGACTATTTTTAAATATGTTATTACATTATGGAAAGTTAGGCAAATTTCTAATGTACATTAATTATGGGAAATGCACATATAGAGCTATTTCCCCTAATTTAGTAGATCAGGGAGACTTTAGATTCTCAAAAAAAAAAGTGATGTCACGAACCGGGGCTGTAATTACAATGGATGTGTCCAGCAGGGGCGCACTATATATAGAAGTCAATGAGTACCATTGACTTCTATATATAGTGTGCCCTGCTGGACACTCCATTGGAATTACAATGGATGTGTATGTAAATGTAATATACAGTGTTTTTGATTGAATACATTTGTGGAATACTTTGGGGAGCAAGTGTCCTTGCTCCCCAAAGTATTCCATAAATGTAATCAATCAGTACATCACAGTAAGCCCGCCGTCACCCGCCGCTACCGACCCCCCGCCGCCGCTCTGGACTACACTCAACTACTACTCTCATCACCTGGCTCATAGCATGAGCAGGTGATGGGAGGTAGTAGCTGGGTTATATGGCTGAGATCGCCGACGCTGCTGATGCTGCCACGCAAGACAGGCGCTCATCACTGTGCAGCAGCTATCATCCCCCTCCGCTCCCCCCTCCTGCTTCTTCCGGGTCCGGCCAAACTTTACACTATCTCATGGCTGACTCCCCGCCCGGCTACCGGCACGTGTAATCGGAGAGCGGCGGCCGGGCAGGGAGTCAGCCATCAGATATAAAGTTTGCCCGGACCCGGAAGAAGCAGGAGGGGTGAGCAGAGGGGGAGGATAGATGCTGCACAGTGATGAGCGGCTCCCCTGCGCGGCAGCATCAGCATCAGCGGCGGCGGCGATTTCAGCCATAAAACCCAGCTACTACCTCCCATCACCTGCTCATGCTATGAGCCAGATGATGAGAGTAGTAGTTGAGTGTAGTCCAAGCGGCGGCGGGCGTTCGGTAACGGCGGGCAGCGGCGGTTCGGCGGGCTTACTGTGGTGTACTGATTGATTACATTTATGGAATACTTTGGGGAGCAAGGACACTTGCTCCCCAAAGTATTCCATAAATGTATTCAATCAAAAACACTGTATATTACTTTTACATACACATTCATTGTAATTTTTAGAGAATCTGAAGTCTCCCTGATCTACTAAATTAAGGGAAATAGCCCTATATGTGCATTTCCCATAATTAATTAATAATTAATTACATTAGAAATTTGTCTAACTTTCCATAAGTAATAACATATTAAAAAAATAGTTTTGGCCGGACTTCTCCTTTAAATGCAACATATTTCAAATGTACAAGCATTTTTTAAAATGTATCATTTGAGAGATATAGACTAACTAATCCCCCATGTGCTGTCTATGTGTGATAAACTGTTGCCCTTCATTAAGGCCCACCAGGCATCAGTTTAATCACAATAACATGATTTCTCCCATTAGTACTGGCCATTGGTTTTTACTTCACATGCAAGCAAGCAGGATTGTGGGAAAGTGTCTGCAATGTTGCATGGCAACAGCAGGCAGGGCAAAATGAGTTTATTGCTCAGAAGGCAGATTTGTAGGGTCAGCATGTTTTATGGAGTGGCCATACATTATTTCGACCTAGTATAGGTCCCCCCATGCAGTCCCCATATAGTATCAGGCCCCTCTGTGCAGGCCCAATGTAGTTTAGACCGCTGTGTGCTTCCCCAGTAGTATAGCCCCCCCATACCTCCCAAGTGTTCCTCTTTTGGAGGGACAATCCCTACTTTTGACCCAAGTCCCTCTGTCCCTCTTTGCCCCCTACATGTCCTTCTTTTTTTTTTTTTTTACCTAGGAAATAGATTTGCATTAATAATCTTTCTTTGTTGCTCTAGAAAGTGTCTGGGTTCTTAATAAATTATAGACCCATACTTGAACATTATTCTTGTGGTGCATATTGGATCCTAAACTTTGTTATATTCAGATGAATTTTGTGACATTATGGCCCCTTTTCACACATGCAGTTCTTATGGCCCTATACACACAACTGTAGGTGTTACGGATCCGTTTTGGGGACATGATCCGTGCCACAAAAAAATGATTACACCATTGTGCGTCCGTGTCACCTATCTCACATTGGGTCCCTGCAAATGTGTACAGTTACTAAAACATTGGGTGGGTCTGCAATTACAGACAGGGTTACTGATGTGTGAATGGGACATAAGGATGCAGTCACACATACAGGATCTGCTGCAGATTTACAGATATCAATGTAACTAAATCCATCAATCTGCTGCAGATCCTGTATGTGTGATTGCATCCCTGAATTAAAAAGTATAGAAATGTCTGAGAATTGTCCTAGTCTGAATCACAAGTGTACCTCTTTGACCCTCCAAAAAGTTGGGAGGTATGGACCCCTTGTGTGCTTCCCCACTAGTATTGACACTTTCTGTTCTGTCCCCATTCGTAAAGACCTCTTGTGTGCTCCCCTAGTAACTATACTAATGGGGACAGCACAAAAAGGATTTATATTAGAGGTCTATACTGCTGGGGCAGCATGCAAGGGGTCTATACTATTGAGGCAGCACACAGTGGTCTAAACTACATTGGGGCTGCACACAGGGGCCTGATACTATATGGGGCCTGAACAGAGGGGACTGATCTATATGCGGATTGCACAGAGGGGCCTTTAATATATGGGGACTACACAAAGGGGCCTATGTTATATAGGGACCTTACTACTATATTGGACCACAGAGCATACCTAATTATTATGTTGGGGCACACTGGCACCTTTAAACTATGGGGGCACAGAGTGGTGTAACTATTAGGAATACTGCTAGTGGTATATACACACAAGGGGTATATACTACTGGGGACAGCACACAAGGGTTATATACAGTACTACTGGAGACAGCACACAAGAGGTATATACTACTGGGGGCAGCACAAAAGGGGTATATACTACTGGGGACAGCATACAAGGGGTATATACTACTAGGGACAGATCGCAAGGGGTATATACTACTGGGGGGAGCACACAAGGGGTATATACTACTGACGCAGCACACAAGGGGTATATACTGCAGGGGGCAGCACTCAGGGAGTCTATGTTACTCGTGCAGCACACAAGGGGTACATACTACTGGGGCAGTACAAAAGGGGTATATACTTCTGGGGCAGCACAAAAGGGATATATACTACTGGGGGCAGCACATAAGGGGTATATACTACAGGGGGAAGCACACAAGGGATATATACTACTGGGGCAGCACATGCCTCTTTGTGTCCCCCATAGTTTTAAGGTGCCAGTGTGTCCCAACGTAACAATTAGGTATGCTCTGTGGCCCAATATAGTGACACCTAGTGAGGAAACAGAAACAGGCACCTTCATCGCCTTTCTAGTACGATACCTATGAAACACAGAGAGACCCAGCAGAGACCATCTGGGACAGGGATACCCTTCAAGTGAGCCAGGCGCAGGTTTAGCTGGGTTCACACTATGTATATTTGAGGCTGTATTTGTGAGGCTGTATAGCAACCAAAACCAGGAGTGGATTGAAAACACAGAAAGGCTCTGTTCACATAATGTTGTAATTGAGTGGATGTCCATCATTTAATGGCAAATATTAGCTGTTATTTTAAAACAACGGCTGTGGTATTGAAATAATGGCCGTTATTTACTGTTATATGGCGGCCATCCACTCAATTTCAACATTGTGTGAACAGATCCTTTCTGTGTTTTCAATCCACTCCTGGTTTTGGTTGCTATGAGGACCTGACATGAGGACCAAATACAGCCTCAAATATACATAGTGTGAACCCAGCCTTAGACATTAGGTGTCGCAATGCATAGGAATGAGGGCTAGTCGCCAATCACCAACACACTATTCAATCTTGGACCAAAAAAAAAAAAAGTAATACAGGGCCGAAAACCTAGAATCAGTCCTTACAGCAGGGTCACAGTTTAAGGCTATGTTCACACTACCTAAAAAAAACACGGCGTATGTCATAACAACGGCCATACTCCGGCACTTAAAAACCTTTCATATTGTGCTGTCCTTATTTAAAACATAATAAACATCATATTCCTACTTCCCCACACTCCCTCTGTGGCACTAGGGGAGTGTGGAGAAGTAGGAATACGATGTTTATTATATTTTATATAAGAACAGCATTATATCAAAAAGTTTTAAAGTGTCATGTTAATGTTTGTTTGTCTGTTTTACAATATTTTAGGTGTGTTAATGATACCCAGCATGCTGCATTTTCGAAAAACATCATGGACCTGAAAAGCGTATCACAAAAAGTGATATGCATATTGCCAATGTATAGCATTTTACACCAATAAAATAGTAGACGTACTCCATTCACACAATGGACATATACTGCACTACTAACATACCCCTTACATACCACATGTGCCACTAACATACCCATTTCATACCACATGTGCCACTAACATACCCATTTCATACCACATGTGCCACTAACATGCCCACTGCATACTGCATGTGACATTAACATACCCACTACATACCACATGTGCCACTAACCTACTCACTACATACCGGACACCACTAATATAGCCACTACATGCCATTTGTGCCACTAACATACCCACTGCATACTGCATGTGCCACTAACATACCCACTACATACCACTTGTGCCACTAATATACCCACTGCATACTACATGTGCTATGAAACCCCCCACATACCGCATGTGCCACTAACATGCCCACTACATACCACATGTGCCACTAACATACCCACCACATACTGTATGTGTCACTAACATACTCACTACATACCAAATGTGCCATTAACATACCTTCTACATACCGCATTTGCCACTTACATACCCGCTACATACTGCATGTGCCACTAACATACCCACTGCATACTGCATGGGCTACTAACATACCCACTACATACTGTATGTGTCACTAACATACTCACTACATACCAAATGTGCCATTAACATACCTGCTACATACTGCATGTGCCACTAACATACCCGCTACATACTACATGTGCCACTAATATACTAACTACATACTGCATGTGCCACTAACATTCCTACTGCATACCACATTGCCACTAACATACCGACTACATACCACATGTGCCACTAACATACTCACTACATACCACATGTGCCACTAACATACCCACTACATACCACATGTGCCACTAACATACCCACTACTTACCACTTGTGCCACTAATATACTCAGTACATACCAAATGTGCCATTAAGGCTAGGTTCACACTGCGTTTTCAGCATCCGTTTAACGCATCCGTTTTTTGCAAAAAACGCATGAAAAACGGATTGCAAAAAACGGATTCATTTGTGTGCATCCGTTTTTCCATTGACTTCCATTATTAAAAAAAACGGATCCGTTTTTTTTGGCGGACCAAAACGGACCAAAAAACGTTGCTGACCCTATTTTTCTGGACGTTAAAAAAAAAGGATCTGTTAAACGGATGCTGAAAACGCAGTGTGAACCTAGCCTAACATACCTGTTACATACTGCATGTGCCACAGTTAATGGATACATACTATTCAGTTTACTCCACTAACCCCACTAATACTGCATATTAGAAGCAAGGCACACAACTCACAAGTTTATATTTATTTACTCATAGAATAGACATAAACTGTTAACATTCCATCCATCATTCACATTACACACAGCAGTCAACAGGACACACATAAATCTATACTGACCAGTTGATTGATGGTTAAACTTATAGATGGTAGTAAAAGCTGCTAACATTTCTGCCCAGCACTGGGCCCTATCTTCCACCCCCCAATAAAGCTCCACCCATTCATAAGCCCTTGTGACCTACGATTATAGACTGAAACATCCCCCTGTAATTATGCACAATGAGGAGGTGGGGGTCCTATAGAGAAGGAAAATCAGGCTGGACTGAATGGATACATTGGACGGCTGCTTTCTCCCTGCACAGTCCTGTCTGCATTACTAACTGAAAAGTGCAGGAAGTGCTGTGCAGAGGAAGAGGAGACCATCCCACTCAGCACATCGGCCTCTCTGGCATTTGCCAGAACTGTCAGACGCTTAGTCCGCCAATGCTCCTCCCTCATTCTCAGTCTTTTTTGGGAAGGGGGGAGGGGGAGCTAAGGGGCTTGTCTTAGCTTTGAAATTAATTAAGAGGTCTAATGTGTGGCATTAAATTTGGGCTCTGAACTTTTTGTGGTAGACATTTATTTGTATAGTTACAAAAGGCAAACTGTCGGCACTGTCTCAGCACAGGAACCCACACGAAGACCTCAGCGTGACACTCTATTGCCAAGACATTTATTTGTGTTGCTGTAGAGGCTGCACATATCTGGAAATAATGAGGAGTTTTCATGGTGAAAAGGGAGAAGCAGAGGGAACAGTCAGAGAAGACGTCACCTGTGAGTCACCAAATTATAGATAAGATTTCACCTTTCCTGAGGTGTCTCATAGTGAATACTTGTTAGGTGCAATTAAGTCTTCTGTGATTAACCCTCCCACCATTAACCCCTTAGTGACCGCCGCACGCATATTCACGGCCACTAATGGGCTTTATTCCGATGCTAACGCCTTTTAATGGTGTTAAATTACCGCCCGGCGGCAGCAGAGCGGGTGACCAGCGGTCATCTAACGGGTACCGGTGTGTCCCGGTCGGCGCCGCGGGTCACTTACGCGATCGCGATGTCCCGCGCGCCGTCCGGTGTCCTGGTGGTCTCCATGGTGATCCGGGGTCCTAATGAAGGTCCCCGGGGTCACCATGGAGATGCCTCATGCTGACAGGGGTGGCCGTGGCTATTGCCTGTCAGCATGAGGCATGATACAATACATTGCAGTACATTAGGTACTGCAATGTACTGTATCAGTGATCTAAGTATTTTACACTAGTGTACAGTAATGTACACTAGTGTAAAAGTAAAAAAAAAGTGAAAAAAGTGTGCACCAAACACAACACAGCCCCCCAATAATAAAAATGCATTACATTCCCCATACACAATAAAAGTTGACATAAAAGTGATCAAAAACACAAATCATATACATATTTGGTATCGTTACGTCTGTAACGACCCAATCTATAAAACTATATCAATAATTACACCGCACGACACACGCTGTAAATTTAAAAAAAAAAAAACAGTACCAGAATAGCAGTATTTTATCAATCTGCTTTAGAAAATATGTTATAAAAGAGATCAAAAAGTCATATACATATAAAACTTGGTATCAATAGAAACTACAGATCTTCCCACAAAAAATAAGCCTAAAACCAGCTCTGTCGCGCAAAAGATAAGAACGCTATGGATCTTGCAATGTGGCGACAGTTTTTGTGGTTTTTTGCTAGGAAGATAGTTTCTATTGCGCCAAAGCGGTAATAGTTAAAAAAAAAAAAACCTACACAAATGTGGTATCGCCGTAACCGTAGCGACCCAGAGAATACATGTATTATGTTATTAGTGACCACCGATACGGATTGGCACTGGTCATTAAGGCCCAAATAGGCTTGGTCCCTAAGGGGTTAAAATGGATACGTTGGGCAATGGGGAGCCAGTGAAGGAGAGGCAGAGGCAAAGCGAGGGGAAAGGTTGTTTAGTCGGGCAGCAGAATTAAGAACAGACTGAAGGGGAACAAGGGTGTTAGATGGAAGGCTAGAGAGGAGGATGTTACAGAAGTCCAAGCAGTAGATAATGAGAGCATGTACAAGTCGTTTTGTTGAGTCAGGATTGGGGAAGAGTGCATTCGGGAAATGTTTTTGAGGTGAAGGTGGCAAGAGGTGGCCAGAGATTGAATGTGTGGTTTAAGAGAAAGAGTGAAGTCGAAAGTAACACCAAGGCAGCGGACTTGGGGGACAGGGGAAAGAGTGCAGTCATTGACTGGTGGTGTCCCACCACAGGTGTTGCTATCGGTTACACCCTTCACAAAAGCCTGTACTTATTTTAAGTGGTGATGTAGTAGTGATAAAGTTTGCATTGTGTATCTATTTGTCACGACTGGGGTAGTGGATCCTCTGTACCGTCACCAGCAAAGGCTTAAACCGCACCAGGGAGCGTGGTCTAAGGGGCCGCTGGTTTTCACCAGAGCCCGCCGCAAGGCAGGATGGGCTTGCTGTGGCAGGCAACCCCCAGGTCGCTACCACTGGCTTGGTTTGCTGGTGACGACGGGCAAGGTTAGCAGGAGCAGTAGGCAGGAGATGGTGGTCTTATGCGTAACCGCAGGTGGCAGAGGCAAAGGACAGGAGCAACGGACAAGGGCAATGGACAGGAACAAGGGACAAGGGTAGCGGACAGGAACAACAGGGAGCTGGGCCAAAACGCTACGGGAAGCATGTGGAGGCCCCAACACAAGGGACAGGGCATGCTGGGATTTATAGGGAGTGATAATGAGCATACACCAATTAGGGGCGGACTGGCCCTTTAAATCTGAGACAGCCGACGTGCGCGCACCCTAGGAGGCGGGGACGCGCGCGCCGGCCGGGACAGACAGTGACAGGAGCGGGGCGAGGTGAGACGCCCCCGGGGGCCGAACTAGCAGCAGCGCCGGGTCCCTGCACTTGGACACCGGCAGCTGCATGAGACAGGGAAGGGGTGCGGCTGCGGCCCAGAGCGCGGGACGCCGCTGCAGCCCTGACAGTACTTCCCCCTTTGGCCTCCCCCTCTTTCTAGTCTGCAAGAATCTCTTGATAAGATCCTGATCCAGGATGTTAGTCTTGGGTTCCCAGGATCTCTCCTCAGGACCAAAACCTCTCCAGTCCACCAGAAAGAATCGTCTTCCTCTGACAGTCTTCATCGCCAGAATGTCTTTAACAACAAAGACATTGTCTGAGACGGCTTGTGGAGAAGTGAACGGAGACTTACTGGAGAATCGGTTGAGGACCACTGGCTTTAAGAGGGAGACTTGGAAGGAGTTGGGAATCCGCATAGTAGAGGGTAGACGGAGTTTGTAGGTGACTGGGTTGATGCGTCTTAGCACTGAAAAAGGTCTGAGGAATCGAGGTCCCAATTTGTAGCTAGGAATCTTGAGTCAGACATATTTGGCCGAAAGCCAAACTTTGTCACCAGGGGAAAAGTTTGTGGCATGTCTTCTCCTCTTATCCGCCTGGACCTTCATGCGGTCGGAAGCATTGAGCAAGGACTGTTGAGTCTGTTTCCAGATAGATTGAAGGTCTGATACCAGTTCTTGGACGGCTGGAACCTCGGAAGATGAAGAGAGAGGCAGAGGAGGACGAGGGTGACGACCATAGAAAATAAATAAGGGCGACTTGCTTGTGGAACTAGAGTCCAGATGGTTGTAAGAGAACCCTGCCCATGGAAGCACACTGGACCAGTTGTCCTGGCGAGCAGAGATGAAGTGTCGTAAATAATTGCCTGGGATCTGATTGACCCTCTCCACTTGCCCGTTGGTCTGGGGATGATAGGCTGACGAGAAGTCCAGCTTCACTTGGAGTTGTGAACAGAGAGCGCGCCAGAATTTGGAGACGAATTGTGACCCTCTGTCTAACACGATATGAAGAGGAAGACCATGTAAGCGGAAGATATGCAGAAAGAACAACTGGGCCAGACGAGGAGCGGAAGGTAGTCCAGGAAGAGCCACAAAGTGAGACATCTTGGAGAAGCGGTCTGTGACCACCCAAATGACTGTGTTACCCGCAGACGGAGGCAGGTCTGTGATGAAGTCCATGCCTATGTGGCACCAGGGACGGTCTGGAACTGGCAAGGGCTGTAGTAGGCCGGCAGGTCTTAGACGGGAGGACTTGTTCTTGGCACAGATGGTACAGAAAGCCACAAAGTCCTTGACATCTTGGAGTAGGCTTGGCCACCAGTAGTGGCGGGAGATCAATTGCCAGGTCTTTTGGGCTCCTGGATACCCGGCCACCAAAGAGGAATGTCCCCACTTCAAAATCCTTCTTTGTAGTGCAGGGCGCACATAGGTCTTTCCGGGGGTACTCTCTGAAGGGCTGAGGTGGCGACTGGCATAAGACGATCAGGAGGTATGATGTGGCGTGGAGACTCCTCTCGTCCCATGACATCAGAAGCTCGAGAGAGGGCATCGGCTTTCACGTTCTTCTCAGCCGGACGAAAATGGATGACGAAGTTGAAGCGGGAGAAGAAGAGTGACCACCTTGCCTGCCGGGGATGGAGGCGTTGGGCTGATTGGAGATAAAGAAGATTCTTGTGGTCCGTGAAGATGTTAACAGGATGCCTAGCTCCCTCTAGGAGATGACGCCACTCCTCCAGGGCCAACTTAATTGCCAAAAGTTCTCTGTCTTCAATGGTGTAGTTCCTCGCAGCAGGGGAGAAGAACCCACAGGTTCTTCTTTGAGAAGAACCCACAGGTTCTGGTCTTGCCTGAGACGTCCTTTTGTGAGAGAACGGCTCCAGCGCCCACTGAAGATGCGTCAGAAAACGGCTTGGTGGCATCTGGGCGGACTAAGGCAGGTGCAGAGGCGAAGGCCGACTTTAAACTGGTGAAGGCTTGCTCAGCCTCGGGCGGCCAATGCTTTAGGTCCGCCTTTTTCCTAGTGAGAGCCACGATGGGTGCGACCAGGGTAGAGAAATGCTGGATGAATTGCCGGTAGTAATTGGCAAATCCCAGGGAAGGTTGGAAGGACGTGGCCACTGAAGAACGGCCGAGAGCTTCGCTGGATCCATCTGCAGACCCCGTCGGACACAATGTACCTAAGAAAAGGAAGGCTGTGCTGATGGAAGACTCCCTTCTCTAGCTTGGCGTAAAAGTGGTTGACCCGTAGTCGTCGGAGAACCTGACGTACTTGTGTCACGTGGGTCTGCAGATCAGGGGAGAAGACCAGAATGCCATCAAGATAGACGATGACACAGACGTAGAGAAGGTCACGAAATATATCGTTGACAAATTCCTGGAAGACCGCTGGGGCATTGCAGAGGCCGAATAGCATGACCAGATATTCGTAGTGCCCATCTCTGGTGTTGAAGGCGGTCTTCCATTCGTCACCCTCTCGGATTCTGATCAGATTATATGCTCCCCTGAGATCCAGCTTAGTGAAGACCCGGGCTCCGCGGAGACGATCGAATAATTCGGCGATGAGCGGAAGAGAATATCGGTTCTTTACTGTCACTTTATTAAGGCCCCGATAATCGATGCAAGGGCAGAGAGAACCGTCCTTCTTCTGCACGAAGAAGAATCCTGCAATGGCAGGGGACGTGGATTTGCGGATGAAGCCCTTCAGCTAATTCTCCCAGATTCGTCCCCGGGGGCCGAACTAGCAGCAGCGGCGGGTCCCTGCACGTGGACACCGGCAGCTGCATGACACAGGGAAGGGGTGCGGCGGCGGCCCGGAGCACGGGACGCCGCTGCAGCCCTGACACTATTGTAAGTATGTGTACTCAGTTGCTGCACAGCTGAAGTATGGAAAGGGTTATTGTTTGTTTATGTGTCACATGGATCTGTGAACCTATGAGAGCATCTTCTTCTATCCTATTACCTTCCTTTTTACTTCTTCTATACACACTCTTCACCTATTCACAGTGCACGTTACAGGGGCTGTAGATAGGAAATCACATGGGTAGAGAAATTGTGAGGTTCTTTTGTATTGGACTTTGTAAGGGAAGGACGCAAGCTAGAACGCTCCCTACAGTGGTTCCTTTGGGCACTGGCCCTCTGCAAGGTCCCAGTCACAGTCTTAGTCAGGTTCCTGTACAGTGAGGAAGCAAGGCAAGACACAGCTAACAGTTTCTTTTTAAGTAACGCTTCACAACACTATGCCTTGTTAAAACCTTCACAAGAGAGGACAAGTCAGAGATCATCTCAACCCACTCCATGGACTAGGAGAGTCACAGTGCAGGACAGTCTCCACTACAGCAGAAAGCTAGGCTAGGTTGCTAGAAGTTGCTAGAAGCCTATGAACTCTATCTCGCAGCGCCGTTTTCAGCAGGAAACCCTCAGCAGTCTGCTCATCCCAGGTAACAAGGTCTGGGGCTTGTGTCACCCTCTAGGATGGGTCCCCCGACACTGGTAGGGCAATAGGTGATTCATTCAGACAAGAGTCGATGCACGGGCACGAGTAGTCTCTCTCAAGTATTCATCTATTTCTACCTCATCCTCCAACTTGCCGGCAGAGCACAGTACTACTTGGTTTTGGATGCTCACGACATCCTCCTCTTTGTTTTTCTGATTCTTCTGTATACCTCTCAACATCCAACCCAGTCAGCACGATTGTTTTACACTCTACGCTCTCATCACAGACCTGGATCCTGTATTATCAAGTGTACTTCCAAGTGTATTATCAAGTGTAAAGCATTCTGTCAAGGCAAAGCTGTATGTTCTGCTGCACACAAGTAATTTCGGCGTAAATAAGCTTTTATTTATAGTAAAGAGACTCTGTGATTCCCCGTCCTACACCACCACAGTACATACACAATCCTTGGGACATTTCCCCTTTTTGTGGGTGGCAGTACCAATAGTCTGGGTGGGTCAATACCCCACTCCGGACCACTGTGACTACAACCCAAGGGACCCCTTAGCAGCCGGGCAGGTAACTGACCACAGGAGAACAAGGTGTATCTGGCCCTTTAAAATAAAGCAGGTGTGCCATCATACCTGTGTGCCTAACTGGCACTGGCGTCATGATACAACATCCTAGGGTCCAGCTACATCTCGGCCAACCACCACAGAAGTGGTGTCACACTCTACCACCTAGCAAGTGACTGGCCATCCCTCCGCCGTAACACCTTGGGGGCACACCACAGAACATGATTGAGAGATTCAATGGAGGGGTGGAGTTAGATGAGGGAAAGATGACTAGTTTTTTTTGTCCATGTTCAGTTTTAGAAAGTGGGAGGAGAAGAAGTAAGATATAGCTGTTAGACACTTTGGAATTCTGGATAGCAGGGAGTTGACATCCGGACTGGAGAGGTAGATCTTAGTGTAATTGGCATAGAGATGGTAGAAAGATGATTAGTTCGGTTTCGTCCATGTTGATTTCTAGAAAGTGGGACGAGAAAAAGGAAGATATGACCAATAGACACTTTTGAATTATGGATAGCAGGGAGTTTACATCCGTAGATGTAGATCTAAGTGTCATTGGCATAGAGGTGGTACTTGAAGCTGTGGGATTCTATGATGTGTCCCAGGCCAAAAGTGTAGATGGAGAAGAGAAGAAGAAAGAGAAAGAGGATACGAGGGAAGTTAAGTAGAGATGAGCGAACCTTGAGCATGCTTGAGTCCATTCGAACCTGATCGTTCGGCATTTGATTAGCGGTGGCTGCTGAAGTTGGATAAAGCCCTAAGGCTATATAGAAAACATGGATATGGTCATTGGCTATATCCATGTTTTCCAGACAACCTTAAAGCTTTATCCAACTTCAGCAGCCACCGCTAATCAAATGCTGAATGATCGGGTTCAGATGGACTCGAGCATGCTCGAGGTTCGCTCATCTCTAAAGTTAAGTAATTCAGTAGAGGTAAGGGCAGATTTGAAGTTAAGGAGTGCTTACCTGTATGTCTGAAAGTCTACATTAGAGTGGGTTTTCTTCCAGCACCACTCCGCATCCCTGGACACTCACCTTAGTTGTTTGTGTATGGTATTAGAGGGGCAGGGTAGTGTATAAAGGACAGCAGGATGATGGATGAAAGGATGGCAGTAGGGTAGATGAGATCCGGTAGGGAGGGCCAGGGTTGGGAAAAATGTCTTCCACAGCAAGAAGGAGCAGAGACAGAGTAAGTAGGTGGGAGTAGGAGAGGAGGTGTGGATGTTGGGAGCATTTTGAATTAAAAGTTTCAATGTATGGAAAGAGGATAGCAGGAGGAGTCAGATTAGTGGGTAAAAGGGAGGAAGAAATAAATAGGTTATTGTTGGAGGTGGGAGATGGTGGATTAGAGCATAAAGACACACAAAAACACAAAAAATGCCAGAGCTCACCACTATTGACAAGATACAGACCCAATACAGATATGAACATAGCTAAAAGTATTCCCCCAACTGCTAATAACTTCCAATAAAAATAATGAGGCTCTTGGTATACCATTTGCAAACAGTGTAAACCACCCCACCAGGATAAGGTGGCCTCATGCTTGGGATGAAAGTACTACACTGTACTTTGGCCTCTCCTTGGCATATAATAAGCCTATGCTCTGGGCATGCAGGATCCAATTAATACTGGCAAAAATAATAACCACCTGGGTGGAATGGGTGGAGTGCACGACGAAGTAGAGGCAGCCAATCCCCCATCTGGAATACAATTTGGGTTCATTGTTTAGGAGAAGTAATAAATGCCCATACAGATAAGATTAAAGCCACAGATACCAACAAATTAAAGACACAAGTCAGGGATCAATGAAATGGTGGGGGTAGTAGTGGGGGTTTCAGTAATAAAGAGAGACATACCATTAAAGTAAACAAACAGTAGTAGATGGAACCAAATTCATACTATCAAATTTGAAGAAACCCTATATATTAAATATGTGGACCCCATACATTAAATAGGTCTGTGACCACATATAGCAGTTACGTCCCTTCATGCCCCAAATAGTAGGTAGGCCTCTCCGTGCCCCCATATAGCAGTTATACCCCTCTGTGGAGCCACTATATAGTAGTTAGGACCCTGTGTGCCTCCATATAGTGGATAGATCTCCCATATAGTAATTAGGTCCCTCTTTGCCCCCATATAGAAGATAGCTTCTTTTATGTTCCAAACAGTAGTTAGGTACCTCTGTGATTGCATATAGTAGATAGGCCCTTCTATGCTGCTATATATTAGTTATTTTGCTCCCCTTTTCCATTCCCCCTCTTTGCATCTTTATAGAAGTTAGGCCCTTTGTGCCTCCATATAGTAGTTAGGCCTTTATATTTCCCTATATAATAATTCGGTCCTTTCTGTGCCTCGCATTTAGTATTAGGTCACTCCATGCAGGTAGGACCGCAATAGATAGTATCCCCCATATAGCCCCCATAGTCTGATCAATATGCAGGCGTCCTCTTGTATGTAATCCCACTCCAATACATAGTTTCCCCAATGTAGGCATTCCCCTATAGTTAATTTCTTTAGTAGTTAGCCCCCTAGCAGGTAGTGCTCTCCACGTAGATATTACCCCTTTAAGCATCACTCTGCAACCTTGAAGATCCTTCTCTTCAACTTGGCACCTAGTTCCCTAAAATTATACCTAATGAACCTCCACCTACCTTGCATTGTGTCCTCCAACATGGACCATGACAGCTGGGTCATCCCCATCCCCTTATCTCTGTCAAAAGTGGATTACCTGGGATATAAACCCAAGAACCTGCATTAAAAAACTACAGTGCTAACCACTGAGCCACCTAAGTACACTTCCTGTGTTAAGTTACTTTTTTGAAAAGAGAAAAGACACAGTGGGAGCATGAACTGCAGTTTGAGAAAAAGGAAGACACCTGGTGGCCACATGTTAAAGGTTGATTTTAACATAGAAAATGTAAAAAAAAAAGTGTATTACAAAGTTACTTGCAATTACAATCCCTATTGATTTACTATTATTATTTTTTGTGTGTGAACTATTAATACTTGTTAAGAGCACTTTAAGCTAAAGAAGTGGGCATAGCACCTGACAGCCAAGTGGGCAACCCTGGAGCATGGGGCCTCAAATGGGTTCACTGGGTGCTGACGCCAACCCTACTGTGTCCCCAGATTAGGGGGCCCACTTTAGCTCAGGGCCAACTGGGGAATTCCCCAGTTTCCTAGTTGGCCAGTCCAAGCCTGTGTAAAATTATATCTGCATGTTCTTTTGCTATTTTTGTAAATGATTGTTAAATGTTTCAATTAAAACACCTACAGCTTTTTTTTATGAAACACAGCAGCAGAAGAATAATTATTTTATAACTGATGGATAAAAAAAATAGCAGAAGGGATTTATGTTAGCCCTGAGGTTACTGTTGCAGAATGATTCTATATATATGATGGCATGTGACCCAGTTTCATTAGCTCTGAGATAAATAGATGGATCACTATGGAATAGACTGAAATAGCTTTAGTATTTTTTTTTTTTTTACATAGAATAACAGAGAATTACTATCATTGCTGATTTCATGCATCTTTGTAAGGTGATCAAAGTAGAACTGCCTGTCACACAAAGTTTGTAAGCCAATTGAAAAATGTTTTATTGTTCTCAGTAAGGTACAGTCTGAGCGGGGATCGTGGTCATGATGGGTCGGACCTGCTTAGCCAGTCAGTGGCCGTAGCGGGGTCTCATTAGGAAGCAGCTGGGGGACAGTGAACCAGAGTAGAGGACAGTGGACCCCAACGCTGGAGCCGGGCAGGTAGGTGCATGTTGTTATGTTCAGCCACCTCCTCTTGAAAAAAAGGCTTGAACCCGGACTTCTCCTTTAAGCATGAATGTCTGAAAAACAGATGGCTTTGCTTACAATAGAAATACTGCACATGGCTACTTTACTAAAGTGTTTTTTAATAGAACTGTCTAGTTTTCATTTTGTCTGTTGTCTGTTTATCAAGTACATTTCATAATTTCATTATAACATATTAAACAACAGTATTTCTATTTAAAATTTAATTACACTTACACTTTTCACTTAAATGTAAAATCGAAAAAAAGATTGAAAATATTGCAAGGCAGGCCTTTCCAGCTACTGTAGACATTAGATAAAATGTTTTCCAGACACATCTCTAAATAAAGAACTAGCCTGGTGGTTTTTAATAATGTGCAGTTTTTGTTTAAGGCTATTTGTAATCTTAGTATTTCACTTGACTTTTTCAAATGTTTGCTTGTTCAAGAGCAGCTAATGTCAATAATATATATATATATATATATATATATATATATATATATATATATATATATATATATATCATTTAGGCTAAAATCATTATTACATTTAGAAGCCAGCCTATAATTTAAATGTTGCAGAAACATAAAAATGGATAACAATTAAGAAATCATTACAAATGTGAACGCAACCTTTAAATTAGCAATAAATGGCATGGTAGCATTTGTTTTGTCTATGAAAAAAAAAAAGTTTTGTACTTTGTATATACATTATAATGCAGCATCATGAATGCATTTACTGATGTTATGGATGTTATGTAATGTTGTCAGGAAGGGGCTCTGGAACGACAACAGACGAGTGCAGCCCTGACACTGACACCCATCCCAACTGGCCCTACCTGCTTGCCTCTACAGCCCTAAACGACTGAGGACAACTTGGAGCCATGCCCTAGCCGGATGTAAGTGAGAACGCAAAAACGAAGACAAGACGTACAGACAAAAAGGGGAGGCCAGAGGTCCGCGTCAGTAACAGCCGGTCAACAAGGTACAAAATCGAGATCCGAGGGAAAGTCAAGGTACAAGCCAAAATGGTCGGGAAAACGAGAATAACAGAGTCAGCAGAAAAGCGAGGTCAAGAGGAAACTAGGAATACTAGGCTCTATCGCAGGCGCTCAAATGAGGACAGGGAACAATACTTATACAGCCTGGAGTTCCAGCCCCCCCCCCTTGATTGGAGCTGAAACTCCAGGCTCAGTGCAGGGAAGTGTTTAGACTGGAGCAGACAGCCATCAGTCACTTGATGATCATGCCGCTCAGCTGGGGCAGGATGAGCCCAGCTGCGGCTCTCAAAGCGCCTTGGCGCACTAACCGCAGGCCGGTCGCTAGGGACGCCGTCGACGCTCCCCTAGCAACCAGTCCTGCACCAGGGACGCCGCAGGCCGCGCCTGGCCTGGCCGCGCGCTCCTGATGACACAGTCAGGAGCGCCGCCCGGCCGCAGCGTCATCACAGCAGGCCGGCTGCTAGGGACGCCGTCGGCGTGCCCCCAGCAACCGGCCCTGCGCATCGCCGGCGGCTTTGTCCTGAGTCCGGCCGCGCGCTCTGGCAGAGTCAGGAGCCGGGCGCGCGGCTCGGATCCTGACAGAACCCTCCCCCTGAGGAGGGGCCTCTGGACCCTCACAAGGACCTCCGGGTCTAGTGGGATGCTCCTCATGGAATTTTTTTTATCAAAACTGGGGCATGGAGATCCCTTGTAGTGACCCATGTGCGCTCCTCCGGACCATATCCCTTCCAATGTACGAGATATTGTATAGTCCGGCGAACTCTTCTCGAATCTAAAATTCTTTCAACCTCGTACTCTAGTTCGCCTTGAACCACAACTGGAAGGGGAGAAGAACTGGTAATTGTTGGAGGAGTGTATTTTTTTAGGAGACTCTTGTGAAACACTGGATGGATTTTTAAAGATTGAGGCAACTGTAACCTGAAAGATACGGGGTTTACAATGTTTGTGATGGGAAATGGACCAATATACCTGGGGGCGAATTTGGCTGAAGGGACTCGGAGACGCAGGTTTTTGGTACATAACCAAACTTTTTTACCTATAACATACTGGGGACCGGGACGGCGTTTACGGTTGGCATATTGAATATGTTTTTCTTGGGAAACGGTTAGAGTCGCCAGACTCTCCGCCCAGACTGTGCACAGTTTGTTAGTAAGTTCTTTAACGGAGGAAAAGTGTGTTTCTTGATTAGGGATTGCTGAAAACCTGGGATGGAAACCATAATTGCAGTAGAAGGGGGTTTGTTGTGTGGAAGCATTTACATGATTGTTTAGGGCAAATTCTGCCATTGGTATATATTCAAACAAAACAAAACACCTTAAATATTGCTCAAGAGATTGATTGGTCCGTTCTGTTTGACTGTTGGTTTCGGGGTGAAATGCGGAGGAAAAAGACAGGGAAATATTTAATAGTCCACAGAATGCTCTCCAAAACTTAGATAAAAACTGTACTCCTCGGTCTGAAACTATGTTGGTAGGTATTCCATGTAGACGGAGGATATGACGTACGAATAATCTGGCAAGAGACTTGGCATTAGGAAGTTTGTTCAAAGCTATCAGATGGCACATCTTACTGAATCTATCCACCACTACCCAGATTACCGTCTTCCCTTGAGGGAGGGGAAGATCAGTAATAAAATCCATAGACAAATGAGACCATGGACGGCCTGGCAATGGTAATGGTTGGAGCAGACCTTCAGGCATAGACCTCGGGGTTTTGGCTCGGGCACATGTTTCACACGATTTCACGTATTCCCGTACGTCCCTCTGCCATGAAGGCCACCAACAGGAGCGGGATAAAAGATATGCAGTGCCAGCAATACCAGGGTGACCAGCTAGTGTAGACGCATGAATTTCTTTTAACACTGCTAACCTAAGGTGTACAGGGACGAACAGTTTTTCAGAGGGTACATTAGCAGGCGCAAAATTTTGAGATTTAAAAATTTTCTCTTTTAAGTCCATAGACATACTAGCAGCCACAACACCTGGGAGTAGGATGTTTTTAGGTTCCTCCTCAGGCATAGCCCTAATCCCAAAACTCCGCAATAAGGCGTCTGCCTTAGTATTCTTGGACCCTGGATGGTAGGTAACCACAAAATTAAATCGGGTAAAGAACAAGGCCCAACGGGCTTGACGTGGATTTAACCTTTTTGCTTTATCCAGATATAGTAGGTTTTTGTGGTCAGTTAAAACCGTTATCTGGTGTTTAGCTCCCTCCAGGAAATGCCTCCACTCCTCAAAAGCCCATTTGATGGCCAACAGTTCCCGATTACCAATGTCATAGTTGACCTCGGAGGTGGAGAATTTCCTGGAGAAGTATGCCACCGGTCTCAGGTTGGTATATGGTTCCCTACCCTGAGACAATACTGCTCCAACTCCAAACTCAGACGCATCCACCTCTACCACAAATGGTAACCCTAGGTCGGGATGCACCAGTACTAGGGCAGATGAAAAGCTACGCTTAAGTTGGGAAAAGGCTTGATCTGCCTCTAAAGGCCAGGAGGTTGGATTTGCACCTTTTTTCGTTAATTCAGTTAATGGTTTGACAATGAGAGAGAAGTTACGGATGAACTTCCTGTAGAAATTCGCAAAGCCCAGGAACCTTTGGATTTCTTTTAAAGTGGTGGGCCTTGCCCAGTCTAGTACTGCGGTCACCTTCTTGGGGTCCATCTGTACTGATTCTGGAGTCAATATATACCCTAAAAATCCAACCTCCTTAACCCCAAATAGGCATTTGGACAATTTAGCACAAAGGGTATTCTTTCTGAGTCTAGACAAAACCTCGCGGACATGCTTTACATGAGATTCCCAGTCAGGAGAATAAATGAGAATGTTGTCTAGATAGATTACCACATATTGACCAAACAGGTCCCGGAAGAGATCATTAACAAACCTTTGGAAAACGGCGGGGGCATTACTTAACCCGAAGGGCATTACTAGATATTCAGAATGCCCCTCGGGAGTATTAAACGCCGTTTTCCATTGGTCCCCTTCTCTGATCCGGATCAAATTGTAGGCGCCCCGTAGGTCTATTTTAGAAAACCAATGAGCACCTACCACCTGGTTCAGAAGATCAGGGATCAGAGGAAGGGGGTGTTGATCCTTGATGGTGATTTTATTAAGTTCCCTGTAATCAATACAGGGACGTAGAACACCATCTTTTTTCTCCACGAAGAAAAACCCTGCACCCATGGGGGACACTGAAGGCCGAATGTGACCCTTCCTCAAACTATCCTTTATGTACTGGCGCATCGACTCTCGTTCCGGCGGGGACAAATTAAAAATACGGCCCTTAGGAAACTTAGCCCCGGGAACCAGATCGATGGCACAGTCATATGGACGGTGAGGAGGTAAGGCATCAGCATTGGCCTCATTAAAAACATCAGAAAAATCTGCAATATAGTCAGGAATACCAGGAAAATCATTCACAGTACACATTGTCGGGTTTACCTGCAACAGATGGGAGTCACAGGAGCTACCCCACCGAACCAGCTCTGTGGACCTCCAGTCAAATACCGGATTATGTTGACGTAACCACGGTAATCACAATATAACGTCTGCGGCCAGTTTATCCCATACAAAAAATGATATCTTCTCACAGTGAAGACACCCAACCTGCATCAGTATTTCAGGGGTACGATATTTCACTGCTCCGCCCCTCAAGGGGGCGGAATCTACACCGGCCACAGTGAAGGGAACACAAAGAGGTATTAGTGTTAAACCTAGTGACTCTACCACTGATGTACGAATAAAACTCAGGGCGGCACCTGAATCAACCATAGCAGTACATAAAAACACCACATTCTTTGAAATCAGGGTTACAGGTAAACAAAAATTATCAAACTGTTTGGGAGGTACCTGTGTGCCTGAGTGACCCTCCGGATTATCACTCAGGCACTGGAGTTTCCCGACTTCCGAGGAGGCTTGGTTGGACAGTCCTTCAGGTAGTGTCCCGACTTTCCACAATAAAGACAAAGAGAGCGCTCCATGCGGAATTTCCTTCGGGCCGAAGCACTTCCCAGGACCATAGGTTCGTCAGGGATCGTAAGAGGAGGAAACGACTCTATTAGGTTGGGAAGAGGTTTAGGAGGCTGACTGAGTCTCAACTGTACTGTGGTCACCCCCATTTTTTCCCGTTTCCTTTCCCTCAGTCTCCGGTCAATGGTAACAGCCAATGTCATATATGCACTAAGGGAATCAGGAGTGGGGTGACTGACCATCACATCCTTAATGGAATCCGCAAGACCCTGTCGGAACAGGGTCTTCAATGGGGAATCCTGCCACCCAGTCAGGGTGCACCACTGGCGGAATTCTGAACAATATTCTTCCACGGTGCGACGACCCTGTTGGATAGACAGTAGATGGGATTCCGCTACTGCAACCCGATTAGGGTCATCATAGATTTGACCCAGCAAGGAAAAGAAAATGTCCACCAAATTCCACTCCGGAGCCTCAGCAGGAAGGGCCAAGGCCCAATCCTGGGGAGGACCCTGAAGGAGGGAAACGATTAGAGCGACCCTTTCGGCATCAGAAACGAAAGGGTTAAAACGAAAATACAGATAACAAGATTCCCGAAAGGTACAAAACTTGTCTGTATTTCCACTAAATCGGTCGGGCAGTATCATCTTAGTCTTATGCTTCACTACCTGGACAGGCGCTGTCATAGGAGGTGGGGTCACAGGAGAAGATGAAGTAGCCTGAGACAGGTTGTCCACACGACTAGACAGTTGGGCTACTAATCCTGCAACACCTTTGAGCTGAGTAGTCAACTCATCAAGGCGGTCGGCGACCGAAGTATCGGTACTCATGCCGAACCGCTGGGAGTGACTTCGGTTAAGGCCTGCGATAATGTCAGGAAGGGGCTCTGGAACGATAACAGACGAGTGCAGCCCTGACACTGACACCCGTCCCAACTGGCCCTACCTGCTTGCCTCTACAGCCCTAAACGACTGAGGACAACTTGGAGCCGTGCCCTAGCCTGATGTAAGTGAGAACACAAAAACGAAGACAAGACGTACAGACAAAAAGGGGAGGTCAGAGGTCAGCGTCAGTAACAGCCGGTCAACAAGGTACAAAATCGAGATCCGAGGGAAAGTCAAGGTACAAGCCAAAATGGTCGGGAAAACGAGAATAACAGAGTCAGCAGAAAAGCGAGGTCAAGAGGAAACTAGGAATACTAGGCTCTATCGCAGGCGCTCAAATGAGGACAGGGAACAATACTTATACAGCCTGGAGTTCCAGCCCCCCCCCCTTGATTGGAGCTGAAACTCCAGGCTCAGTGCAGGGAAGTGTTTAGACTGGAGCAGACAGCCATCAGTCACTTGATGATCATGCCGCTCAGCTGGGGCAGGATGAGCCCAGCTGCGGCTCTCAAAGCGCCTTGGCGCACTAACCGCAGGCCGGTCGCTAGGGACGCCGTCGGCGCTCCCCTAGCAACTAGTCATGCACCAGGGACGCTGCAGGCGTCTCTTCCAGCCTGGCCGCGCGCTCCTGATGGCACAGTCAGGAGCGCCGCCCGGCCGCAGCGTCATCACAGCAGGCCGGCTGCTAGGGACGCCGTCGGCGCGCCCCCAGCAACCGGCCCTGCGCATCGCCGACGGCTTTGTCCTGAGTCCGGCCGCGTGCTCTGGCAGAGTCAGGAGCCGGGCGCGCGGCTCGGATCCTGACGAATGTGTGATAGATATTCAGCTGTTTTGTCTTTTCCCATATAAGGCAGTGTTTACATTACTTCTTTTCTGCCCGCTTTTTCTTCTCTCAAAATGACGTCCATCATGACCCCTTCATTACAATGACAGCTGTCAAAAATGTGCGCAAAAAGATTTTTTAAAAAGTCAATTGTTTAAAAAATAACGTCCGCAAATAATTGTCAGGAACATTATTTTGACATCTGTGCAAACAACGTCTGTTATTTAATACACTATGGGGGACATTAACTAGTGTGTACGCCTGGCGTACACCACAAAAAAGGGGCAGATTTGCAGGGGGGGGGGGCTGAGGGCAGCACACGGTAAGGTGGGGAGAAGGCGCGGAAGCACCTGGAAGCATTCTTGCGCAAAGCCTGTGGCAGTTACAGTGCTGGCCAAAAGTATTGGCACTCCTGCAATTGTCAGATAATACACAATTTCTTCCAGAAAATGATTGGAATCACAAATGCTTTGGTAATAATATCTTCATTTATTTTGCTCACAATGAAAAAAACACAAAAGAGAATGAAAAAAATCATTGATCGTTTTACACAAAATTCCAAAAATGGTCCGGACAAAATTATTGGCACCCTCAGCCTAATACTTGGTAGCACAACTAGGGATGAGCGAATCGGCCGAGGTTCGGGTTCGTATATAGGGCCAAAACGCGTTGCAATAAAGAGCATATGTTTACTATGCCATCTACCTGTGGATGATCCCTGGCTGCACCGCTGTGTGCAAATTTAAATACTCCTGCACTTATTATACCTGGTGTGGATTCGACTCTTGGTCCTGTAATCGGCTGATTACATATCTGCATATGCAAACGGTCAAGCAGTCCAGTGCCAGAGGCGGCAAAGCAACCCCAAAACATCAGGGATTAGACTGTTAGACTGTAAGGACCGTGTTCTTTTCTTTGAAGGCCTCTTTTTTTCCACGTTGATGCCTTTTTCCCAAAAAGCTCTACTTTTGTCTCATCTGACCAGAGAACATTCTTCCAAAAAGTTTTTAGCTTTCTCAGGTAAGTTTTGGCAAACTCCAGCCTGGCTTTTTTTATGTCTGTGGGTCAGAAGTGGGGTCTTCCTGGGTATCTTACCATAGAGTCCCTTTTCATTCAGACGCCACCGGATAGTATGGGTTGACACCGTTATACCCTTGGACTGCTGGGCAGCTAGAACTTGTTTGGATGTTAGTCGCGGTTCTTTAGCCACCATCCGCACAATCTTTTGTTGAAATCTCTCATCAATTTTTCTTTTCCGTCCTCATCTAGGGAGGTTAGCCACAGTGTCATGGGCTTTACACTTCTTCATGACACTGCGCACGGTAAACACAGGAACATTCAGGTCTTTGGAGATGGACTTCCTCACAATTTGGCTCCTTAAGTCCTCAGACAGTTCGTTGGTCTTCTTTCTTTTCTCCATGCTCAATGTCGTACACACAAGGACACAGGACAGAGGTTGAGTCAACTTTAATCCATTTCAACTGGCTGCAAGTGTGATTTAGTTATTGCCACCACCTGTTATGTGCCACAGGTAAGTAACAGGTGCTGATAATTACACAAATTAGAGAAGCATCACATGATTTTTCTAAGGGTGCCAATTAGGAATGGTCCGAACCTGCCGAGGTTCGGGTTCGTATGAACCCGATCGCTCGGCAGCAGATTCCCGCTGTCTGCCCGCTCCGTGGAGCGGGCGGATACAGCGGGAGTAACGCCTGGAAAACTGGGATACAGCCTATGGCTGTGGCTGTATCCTAGTTTTCAAGGCAGTCCTCCCGCTGGATCCGCCTGCTCCACGGAGCGGGCAGACAGCGGGAATCATTACCAAGGGTTCGGGTTCGTACGAACCCGAACCGAACTCGGTTTGGACCATCCCTAGTGCCAATACTTTTGTCCACCCCCTTTTTATGTGTGGCGTGGAATTATATCCAATTCTTTTTGTGGTTTTCCATTGAAGACAAAATTAAATGAAGAGATTAATAGTAGAGATGAGCAAACCTCGAGCATGCTCGAGTCGATCCGAACTCGAACTTTCCGCATTTAATTAGCGGTGGCTGCTGAACTTGGATAAAGCCCTAAGGCTATGTGGAAATCATGGATATAGTCATTGGCGGTATCCATGTTTTCCAGACAACCTTAGAGCGTTATTCAAGTTCAGCAGCCCCAGCTAATCAAATACCGAGTGTTCGGGTTCGGATCAACTCGAACCCGAACCCGGTTCGCTCATCTCTAATTAATACCAAAGCATTTGTGATTGCAAACATTTTCTGGAAGAAATTGAGTATTATCTGACAGAATTGCAGGGGTGCCAATACCTTTGGCCAGCACTGTAGGCCTAAAGCTGAGTGTGAGGCCTAGCACAAACAATGAATGTGGTCTACTCAACTGCATAGCTGGCAGACACAGCCTTACACTTCTCTGGCTATGGACAGACTGACAGAAAGTTCCATTTTTCTGCAGTGGGGATGGACTTTGGCTTTTTGCAGTAATTGTTAGAAATAGGAGTAGCTGGGAAACTCCTCCCTCAGAGCACTTGTCCATAGAAAGCTGCCTGAAAAGCTTTACTTTCTTATACGTGACCAGCGCAAAATAATGGTAACCCTTGCACTGATAATATACCTCAGTATATGCAGTGTGACAAATAAAACAACAGTACATATGAGAAACATCAGATATTAAAACTGCTAGGTAAGATATTTCTCAACCATGTGACCACTTTATTACTATACTGTATATGGCTACTTCAACAGACAGTAAATGTGATAGCTTGCACATTGAAAAATAAAATAAAATAAATGAAAAAGTACATGGCATGGGCTACATTCTGTTTCTATGTGCCTCTGTATGAAACAGTGTAATTTGCTTTGCTAATACATACAGCAATTAAATGTAACCCCTGACTTTCAAAGCCCAAACCATGACCACATTTGAAAGCCTAATGGGGATTTATGGATAAATTTACTATATAAGCTGAAATGATGCTCAATTGCGGCCTCTAAAAACAGCAGTTCTTTGTAGTCTATGGAGTAGCAGTCCCAGACAGGTCTAGAAACACTCCCTACAGCTTCTTTACCCTGTTATTGCATTAAAGCATATACTGGAACAATTCAGAATTTTCTGATCAATATTTATTTTCGAAGGGGAATCCTATCTATGTTTAGAGGCAGTACTATAAAAATGCCGTCCTTGTACTTTTCCTCACCTACTATAAGCATGCTTGTATTTTGCTGCATTAAATGTAGCCATTATTGTACAGCAAATATTTAATTGGTGGTTTATTTTCCTGTAGTATGCTAATACGTCAACCTTGTAAGCATGAAATATTTAGTCACTCAGCCTTCTCTGGGCCAGTAAATGGATGTCTGCTTCCATTTTATGAAAACTTAAAGGGCATTAAAGAATAATGAAGAAAGCAATGTAACATTAATCTAAAATAAAAAAGGGATTGATCGAGCATTGATGAATTCTTTAACATGGTGCCATGTAGCTGTAGCCTCATACATTCATAGGTTGTATTATTTGTTCTGAGAGTCAGTGATTACATTGTAGCCTGGATAAATGTATTAAATTATACAAAAATTGGGTTTTTGATGTGCAACTCTTGTTAGGCCCAAATAAAATATCAAATCATTGCTATACCTAATACTTCTTGCCCTGTAATTAAAACATTAATCATCTATGTGAAACAATGTTTATTTACATGGAATACATCATTTAAAAATTTCATAGGATTTAACCCCTTAACGACATCGGGCGTAAGTATACGCCCCCGCAGGGTGGGCTTTAACGCAAACGGGCGTATACTTACGCCCGATGTTTCCATGATCGCTGTGTGTTCACACACAGATATAATGTATAGCAGGCCATCTCTGCTCGTCGGCACGGTGACCCGGAAAGCAATGGCGATTGGTGCTGTCCGAGATAGCACCAATCGCCATTAGTGTCCCCACTAAAGATGGCCGCGGTGCCACCCCCACAATCGCTGTGATAGGCCGGCCAGTACCGGCCGGCCCATCACGGCGATCATACTGTAAAAAACCAGTGTCGATGGGTTCTGCACCCCTCAGCTAGGTAGCTGAGGGGTGCAGAACAGGTGTGTGTGGTGCAGGTGTACCATAATCACCTGATCTGGGCGTCCGGAGCGAAGATCTACGGTCTGCGCCGTCCTCGCGTCTTCTTGGGTCACTTCCGGGTTCGGTCGTCCAGCGTCGGAAATCTTCGGAAACGCTCAGGTCCTCGGGTTCGGCGGGCCTCGGCAATCTCCGGCAGCGTTGCTCTACTGCCCCCTAGCGGCTGATCAGTGAATATCATTCACTGATCAGTTGCTTTGGGTTAAAAAGATTTTTTTTTTATTTTTTATTTTTTCCAAATTTTTATTTTTTTGCGCCCTAACGCCGCTGAGTGCTGATCAGCATCGCACATAAGTGCGCCACTGATCAGCAACTCCTCCTTTTTGGCGTAGGGGCGTTTTTTCCCCCCTATATCCTACCGTAGCGTACGCTGCCCCCCAGACACGTCTTTTCCACCAGTACCGTCCCAATAAAAGATGACGGTATGGCGTGAAATTCTCCAAACTCTGAGAGTACCTCAGGGTACACTTACAGCCTTAGGGTAGGTGCACACTGCGGAATGGCGAAGGATAACCCTTTGTGCATTCCGCAGCTGGCACCCACCGGCGGACTGATGCAGGCATGCTTCTCTGCACATGTCATAGACTCCATTCTATGCACAGGCGGATTCCGTTGTCCGTCCAAAGAATGAACACATTCATTCTTTGGACAGAGGGCGGAATCTGCCCGTGCATAGAATGGAGTCTATGACATGTGCGGAGACGCATGCCTGCATCAGTCCGCCGGTGAGTGCCAGCTGCGAAATGCACAAAGGGTTATCCTTCGCCATTCCGCAGTGTGCACGTACCCTTAGAGTGTATGAAGGAAGGGACACCCAAATCCAGCCCCCAGATGCCCCCCCATTCTCCGAGTTAGTGGGAAGGTAGTTTGGGAACTGATCTTCCCACTGCTGGATAAAGGTTACCACCCGTACGGGGATAACTTTTATAACAGCACCCCCTCTTCTGGTCCCTCGCTGCCCGAGCTACTGTAGCTTGCGGCACGTTTCGAAAATATCAGAGGCAGTAATAGAGCCCTAATATTTAGCAGCCATGGAGTGGACCTAGCGCTTCTGGACATGAAGGACCCTGGATCGCACCAGGACAACATTCTCCAGGTGACGCCCCCCACACTGGAAAACAGAAGACCCCAGAAGAAGTGCAGAGTGTGGCGTAACGGGGGATCAGGAAGGACGCCATTTTCCAGTGTGACACCTGTCCTGATCACCCCGGCCTCTGCATACTGGATCACTTCAAGGCGCACCACACGTCACTGGAGTTCTACATTATCTAAATTCTGTCCCTTATTTCTATTTCAGGGGCCAAATTGATCCAGGGATTATTCTGATCGCCAATATGGAGTCGGGAAGGAATTTTTCCCCTGTGATGAGGCTACTGTCGTCTGCCTCACAAGGGTTTTTTTTGCTTTCCTCTGGATCAACACAGGTTGAATTTGATGGACACCTGTCATTTTCAACCTTATAAACTAATAATTGGCCTAACACCCCCAAATAAATTAATAATTGTCCCTTTTCCCCAGCTAAATAGGTATGGCCGCCATTCCCATTAGAGGATGCCATGATGCAATTATAAAGCCTCTGTGCTGCCAGGGCAGTAGAAACCCCCCACAAGTGACCCCATTCTGGAAACTACACCCCTTAAGGAATCTAACAAGGGGGGCAGCGGGGATATGGCCCCCTGGTGACGGCCACATTTGTGGCGTGAAAATGAAAAAATTGTATTTTTTATTTTCACGGCACATGTTCCACATATGTGCCTGTCACCAGTGGGGTCCATATGCTCACTGTACCCCCTTGTTGGATTCCTTATGGGGTGTAGTTTCCAGAATGGGGTTACTTGTGGGGGGTTTCTACTGTTCTGGCAGCACAGGAGCTTCGTAATTGCGACATGGCCTCCATCCTCCATTCCAGCCTCTAAATGGTGCTCTGTCCCTTTGGTGGCTTGCCCTGTGCCCATATGGCACATTATGCCCACATGTGGGGTATTTTTGTACTCAGGGGAAATTATCCTACACGTTTTGTGTTCACTTTCTTTTTTAATCCCTTGTGGAAAAGGAAAAAATCAAGGCTAGACTAACATATAGTGTAAAAAAATGTTTAATTTTTACACTAAATCAATGATCTTGTCTTGATTTTTTCATTTTCACAAGGGGTTAAAAGATAAAAAAAACACTAAATGTGTCGAGCAATTTCCCCTGAGTACGAAAATACCCCACATGTGGACATAAAGCGCCATGCGGGTGCAGGGTAAGCCTCCAAAGGGAAGGAGCACCATTTGGCTTTTGGAGGCTGGATTTGGCTGGAATGGATTTCGAGGGGCCATGTTGCATTTAAAAGGCCCCTGTGTTGCCAAGACAGTTGAATCCCCCCACAAGTGACCCCATTATGGAAACTACACCCCTCAGGGAATGTAACAAGGGGTGTAGTGAGCATATGGACCCCACTGGTGATGGGAACAAATGTGGAACAATATGGCGTGAAAATTAAATATTACATTTTTTACACTATAATGTTGGTTTAGCCTTAAATTTTTTGTTTTCACAAGAGGTTAAAAGGAGCGCCATTTGGATTTTGGAGGTTGGATTTGGCCATAATGGATGATGAACGCCATGTCGCATTTACAGAGCCCTTGTGCTGCCAAAACACTGGAAACCCCCCACAAGTGACCCCATTCTGGAAACTACACTTTCACGTCACATTGTTCCACATTTGTGCCCATCACCAGTGGTGTCCATATCCTCACTGCACCCCTTGTTAGATTCCTTGAGGGGTGTAGTTTCCAGAATGGGGTCACTTGTGGGGGGTTTCCAGTGTTTTGGCAGCACGAGGGCTCTGTAAATGCGACATGACCCTTGAAATCCATTCCAGTAAAATCCAGCTTGCAAAGGTCAATTGGCGCTCCTTCCCTTTGGACGCTCGTCCTGCGCCCGCTTGGCACTTTATGTCCACATGTGGGGTATTTCTGAACTCGGGAGAAACTGCACTACACGTTTGGTGTTTTTTTTTTCTTTTATCCCCTTGTAAAAATGAAAAATTAAGGCTACAACAACGTTTTAGTGTAAAAAAATTGAATTTTTCCTTTTTTACAACACATTGTTCTGAAAATCTGTGAAGCACCTGTGGGGTCCAGATGCTCACGGCACCCCTTTTTACATTCCTTGAGGGGTGTAGTTTTCTAAATGGTGTCCCTTTAGGGGTGTTTTTTAGGTTTTGGCACCCCAGAGCCTCTGCCAACCTGAAGTGGTACAGTCAAAAATGACCAAATATAACGGAGACGTTGAAACTCACTAGGCGCTCCCTTATATCTGAGGCTTGTGGTTGCGTCAAATAGCGCAATAGGGCCACATATGGGGTATATCTATAAACTGCAGAAACGGGGCAATCAATATTGTGGTGCATTTCTCTGCTAATAGGTTTATCATTATGAAAGATATTGGATTACAATAAAATCTCTGCACAGAAAATAAAAATTTTCAAATTTCTTACACACTTAGCTTTTATTTCTGTGACTCCCCTAAAGGGTTAAAAAACTTTCTGGATGTGCTTTTGCAGAGTTTGGGGGGTGCAGTTTCTGAAATGGGGTGCTTTGTGGGGCTTTCTAACATACAGTCCTTAGGTTCACACTATGTAACTGTGCGGCTGTATTTGCGGCTGTAATTGTGCGGCGGTATTTTTGGTGGTTCATGCGTACGCTGGAAAGTACGTAGTGCACACTATGTATGAATCTACGGCCCGATCGTAAACAGACCCGTAAAAAATGAACAAGACCATTGTTTGCGGCTGGACATGCGGCCGTGGATTGACAGGCGGTCCGTACGGAGTACTTCAAAAATAGCCGGCAATGATGCCGAATGCCGATGCCTCTAATAGTTAATATATTAAATTAATAAAACACATTTTCGTTGTAATAAAGTCCCTTTCGTTGTTCAATAATTTAATTTTAACGAATCCATCATTGTGCATTTAAATATACTGTTAAAATAAATATATATATAAATAAATGTATATTTATATATATATTTATTTTTTGACAGTATATTTAATTGCACAGTGATGGATTCGTTAGAATTAAATTATTGAACAACGAAACTGATTTTATTTTAACGAAAATGTGTTTTATTAATTAAATATTAATTAGTACAGGAAGCTCCAGTAAGCCGTTAATTCATATTGCCGGCAATAGAGCATTCTGTACTAATCATCACTTTACTGTAATTAAAACATCAAATGTTTCTTCTAATTATGTTATCACAATAGCATTATTAGAAGAAACATTTAGAATTATATGTGCGCTCAGCTGATTGGCTGATCGGCTCAGCGCACATATAATTAGCGGGTCCTCAGCACAGTGACTTCATTGTGCTGCGGACCAGCGAAGAGGACACATCGGGGTGAGTATACAGATCTCCCCACCCCCTCCCCTGCACTGCACCCCTCCCAGCAAGGAAGGGGGGTCACTTAACCCCTTCCTTGCTGGGATGGGTGCAGTCTGACATCAGTCTGGCCCCCAAGGGGTTCAGGGGGATGCAATACATCCTCCCTTAACCCCTTGGGGGCCAGACTGTAAGCAGCGATCTGTAAAGATGCTGCATACTGTAAGGAGCACAACACCGCTCACAATGATGGGTGTTGTGCTCCTGTTTGTGTGTTTTTTGTGTGTTTCTCCCTTTTTGTTTTTCAGATATCGGTATCCTGGGGATTACGTTGGATTCGGTGGACTACGTCGATGACCAGCGGTTGTTTGTTGTTTTTTTTTTTATAAAATGGTCAATGAGGGGTGTGGGGGTGTTTTTATTTGAATAAAAAATTTTTTTAACTTGTGTCTTGTCTTTATTTCTTTACTTTATAGACTTAGTAGTGGAAGCCGTCTAAGGGTATATTCACACGGGCGGGCTCGCAGCGAGATTCTCGCTGCGAGCCCGGCAGGTCCTGGCAGTTCCCATACACTACATACTTGCTGCGGTCTGAACGACCGCAGCGAGTATGTAATTATACCGCCCTTAACCCCTTCTGCTCCCGCCCGGCTACCCCCGCTGTAAGCATACATTACCTGTCCTCGCTGCACGGGTCCGGCGTCCTGCTCTCCCGTCCGGCCAATCAGTGGCTGCAGCTGGGCAACACACTAATTGGCCGGACGGGAGAGCAGGACGCCGGACCCGTGCAGCAAGGACAGGTAATGTATGCTTACAGCGGGGGAGCAGAAGGGGTTAAGGGCGGTATAATTACATACTCGCTGTGGTCGTTTACACTGCAGCAAGTATGTACTGTATTGGAACTGCCAGGACCTGCCGGGCTCGCAGCGGGCCCGCCCGTGTGAATATACCCTTATAGACGGAATCCATTACTAAGTTGGGGCCTAGTGTTAGCCGGTATAAAATGGCTAACACTAACCCCCTATTATTACCCCAGTACCCAATGCCACCAGGGGTACTGGGAAGAGCCAGGTGCCAGTGGTCCCGGAGCGTCAAAATTGGCGCTCCTGGACCGGGCGGCAGCAGGCTGGTAAGATTTAGGCTGGGGAGGGCCTAAACCAATGGCTCTTCCCACCCTGGTGTTACCAGGCTGCTGTCGTTTGGTTTTTAACCCGGCTGGTTATAAAAATAGGGGGGACCCTATGCGGTTTTTTTTAATTATTTATTTATTTATTTTAAAAAACCGCATAGGCTCCCCATTTTTATAACCAGCCGGGTTAAAAACCAAACGACAGCAGCCTGGTAACACCAGGGTGGGAAGAGCCATTGGTTTAGGCCCTCCCCAGCCTAAATCTTACCAGCCTGCTGCCGCCCGGTCCAGGAGCGCCAATTTTGACGCTCCGGGACCACTGGCACCTGGCTCTTCCCAGTACCCCTGGTGGCATTGGGTACTGGGGTAATAATAGGGGGTTAGTGTTAGCCATTTTATACCGGCTAACACTAGGCCCCAACTTAGTAATGGATTCCGTCTATTAGACGGCTTCCACTACTAAGTCTATAAAGTAAAGAAATAAAGACAAGACACAAGTTAAAAAAATTTTTTATTCAAATAAAAACACCCCCTCACCCCACATTGACCATTTTATAAAAAAAAAAAACAACAAACAACCGCTGGTCATCGACGTAGTCCACCGAATCCGACGTAATCCCCAGGATACCGATATCTGAAAAACAAAAAGGGAGAAACACACAAAAAACACACAAACAGGAGCACAACACCCATCATTGTGAGCGGTGTTGTGCTCCTTACAGTATGCAGCATCTTTACAGATCGCTGCTTACAGTCTGGCCCCCAAGGGGTTAAGGGAGGATGTATTGTATCCCCCTTAAACCCTTGGGGGCCAGACTGATGTCAGACTGCACCCATCCCAGCAAGGAAGGGGTTAAGTGACCCCCCTTCCTTGCTGGGAGGGGTGCAGTGCTGGGGAGGGGGTGGGGAGAGCTCTATACTCACCCCGATGTGTCCTCTTCGCTGGTCCGCAGCACAATGAAGTCACTGTGCTGCGGACCCGCTAATTATATGTGCGCTGAGCCGATCAGCCAATCAGCTGAGCGCACATATAATTCTAAATGTTTCTTCTAATAATGCTATTGTGATAGCATAATTAGAAGAAACATTTGATGTTTTAATTACAGTAAAGTGATGATTAGTACAGAATGCTCTATTGCCGGCAATATGAATTAACGGCTTACTGGAGCTTCCTGTACTAATTAATATTTAATTAATAAAGCACATTTTCGTTAAAATAAAATCAGTTTCGTTGTTCAATAATTTAATTCTAACGAATCCATCATTGTGCAATTAAATATACTGTCAAAAAATAAATATATATATATAAATATACATTTATTTATATATATATTTATTTTAACAGTATATTTAATTGCAAAATGATGGAATCGTTTAAATTAAATTATTGAACAATGAAAGGGACTTTATTACAACGAAAATGTGTTTTATTAATTCAATATATTAAACATGAGAGGCATCGGCATCGGCATACTGCAGAGGATCGCAAACCCCGGTAATAGCGATTCATGTAAACTGTTTCCCTGCTTTCCCAGATGCATCCAGAGGTGTTTGCATCACTTTCTTAAGATTTTATTTGTTATTTTTAGTTGAACCAGATTTCCAAGTAAATGACCGTATGTTTTCAGCCGCATGTCTATTTTTTCCCACGGCCGTAGTTTCATCCGCACATTTACAGCCGCATAAAAAATACAGCCGCACAGTTACATAGTGTGAACCTAGCCTAAACCTGAACAGGTCCCTAAAAATGTCTGATTTTGAAATTTTACTGAAAATTTGGAAAATTGCTGCTAATGTTTTAAGCTTTCTATTGTCTAAAAAAATGAAATATAGTTTAATAAAAGCTACCAACATAAAGTAGACATGTTGCTAATGCTATTTAATATATAATTTATGTGGCATAACCATTTTCTGTATAAGCAGAAAGGTTTCAAAGTTGGAAAAATGCATTTTTTCACAATTTTTCCACGTTATTTTGGTGTTTTTCATAAAGATTCGTTGTGAGTATCGACTCCATTTTACCAGAAATGTAAAGTACGATTTGTCACAAGAAAACAGTCTCAGAATCAGCCAGATAGGTAAAATCATCCCGAAGTTATTAATGAATAAAGTGACACTGGTAATATTCATAAAATTTGTCTCTGTCCTTAAGGCCATTTCAGGCTCTGTCCTTAAGGGGTTAAATCACATTTTCAAAATGTTAAACTTTTTTATGTTGGTGATGTTTCCTCTAATCTCTTTCTATCTCACTATCTTTATGGAAAAATAATACTAAAATATAATATAAAATCCACATATTTTTCCATATAGTAAACATAATTTTTTAAAATTCTTCTGTGTTTATATACAGATGTCCTGAGAGCAAGATTTATGAAGTGTTAGTATATTTGAAATCCTATGGTATCGTCCTATTTCCCTATTTATTGTATGTCTTATCTTTGTATGTTATTTAGAATTGACTAGAGCCTAATTCACTATGCTTTATTCCGAGGGTCTGTGTTTGGCTTAAGTGTGGGTTATTTATGCATAGTTGGAGACTAGGCCTATAGCAGGGATATCCCAAGGGCAGTAAAGTTATGTTTCTGGTGTTAGTCTATTATTTAAAGACAATGGGGGGAAATTTATCAATCTGGTGTAAAGTAGAATTGTCTTAGTTAACCCTAGCAACCAATCAGATTCCACCTTTCATTTTTCAAAGAATCTCTGAGGAAAGAGAAGTGGAATCTGATTAGTTGCTAGGATCAACTAAAACAATTCTACTTTACACCAGTTTGATAAATCTCCCCCAATGTATCTTTTGTGCACCCCTTAAAATTATTGTTCATTGGCTGCAAATCTCCTGTGCAAACAAAGGATGTGCGGCCAACAGCAATGTATTCATCCATTGTTGTGCCACGTAAAGGCACTTACTGATCGGAGCTCATTTGCGTCCCTAGACGGACAAAAATAGTTTAATCTAAAAGGACCATAACTCCCTACAGAGCACTTTATAACAGTCTCCTTTTATCACTGAAAATCTCAGCTGAGTTTTACACCTAGTGGTGAGAATGAAGTCTTTGAAGGAGCAAACAATCCCTTATTGGCTAATTGAATCTCTTTTGCGACCATATAAATTATCATTGTCGGCCCTGTCTCAGACCAGGAGCGTAGACAGGTAAAGTATTAACTGTTTGGACATGGGCTGCACAAACATTGCTAACGATGTCCATGCAGCCCTTGCTAAACGATTATCGAGCCGTGTAAAAGGCCCAGTAACGAGAGCCGACCTAGCAGATCAGTGCTCGTTTACAATATCGATTAGGCCTTCATTGGCCCTCGGAGTGGCACCATAGTTAGGACCAGGGAAAGATAATTGCCTAGTTTAGTAATTTTGTGACCAGCCCCCATAACCACTTATAACTGAAGCAACAAGAGCTCTGATCCCTACAATACAGAAACAACTAAAAACAAAACAAAAATAAATATATGTACGGAAATATGAATCTAAAATGAAATACTGTTAAGAAGTACACATACATTTCAATCTTTGTCATGAACTCCACTATGAGTTTGATCTTCCCAACTCAAGATCTTGGGAGCCTCCTGTAAGAATCCATATATGTTTAACACATGTAGTCAATAGACTGGGTTTTCAGAACACTGATTATATAAATATTAATGCTTGCATCACATCCATAGACTACTTTATTGACAAGTACATTCTCAGACATACATGATGTGATCCATGAGACAGAAAGAACACAGAAAGTGTTTTCTACACTAAAATTGAGCACTCAGTGCCAAAAAGGTAGGACGTCTCAATGTTTAAGGTATATTCAAGACAAAAGCAGTACCCAGAAAACCTACTTTAGCTTTTCTCATTTGATGCCAGTATTTTTTTTCTTAGATAGGCTGTTTTGCTCTAAGTGATCTATGGAGCTCCTTGTACTAATTATCATGTAAATGAGTGTTCCTAGGAATGCTTATTCCCAGTAATCACTCCTTGTAAAAGGGCCACTGATCAGTAAACGACTGATCACATCTTTTGTGTGGCCATATAAATTATGAATGTCAGGCGCACATTGCCCTGTGTAAACACAGTTGCATGTAATGGGCTGCACAAACAATCCAGGCCACAGGATTGATTGTAAAGGTTCTGCAAAGAGGCAACGATCAGTCTGGCCACAGATGGCCTGTGAAACAGTATGCCAACAGTTGATTTGCATAAAACACATCCATTCCATTATTATTTCCATAGCCCTTTTCCTGATATAGTTTGTCACGTTCCCTACGTTTCCTTAACCTTGTAGCTCAAGAAATGTACAAATCTTTCTTTATTGTTATGGGAACAGCAGGTCAAATATCCTGCCTCCACAAGACATTTCTTCTTTCACCCATTACAGTGATAAACCTGGTAGCACAGTGACAGCGTCTTAGTGACTAGATCAGGGGTCCTCAACATGTCCGAACACGGACTGTGGGGGCCAGCTTTCTGGACCACTGCTGTGCTCTGCACAGTAACCATGAGCGCATAGTTATCGTGAAGCAGCACTGACAATGTTTCTAGATGAAAAATGTTAGTTAATGCAGGTTATAAGATCTGTTACCTGTTTATAAAACTTGTTTAGAAATCTAAAGGTCTTTTTACATTAGCCAATTTCTCAGCCACCACTAATGAGTGCCGATTAGCAAGTTTGGTGGGTATTTGTAGTGCCTTTACATGGCACCAGCAATCAAGCGACAAGGCTGCACAAATGAATCATGTATTGTTCATGCCGCCATGGAATCTGGATCTGGTTCTGCCGCCATGGATCTGCATATCTGTTCTGTCAGTTTGCTTTAATTGTTACAGGCCGCCAAACAAGAAGATGTGCATTGTTTCTAAAGAAACGATGAGCTAAGGATGGGGCATTTCCCCGGTCCTCAGCTGATCACTGTCACTTTTACACGTGCCGATTAGCAGCCACAGGAGCGGTTCTTGCAGCGCTCCCAGACGATAATCGACCTGTTTAAAAGACCTTTAAGAATCTCCATATATTGTGGATTAAATAGAAGCATTATATTACCAATATTGTAATGCTAGAAGCAGACAAATGTAAGATCATAAAAAACTGTGATGTACATTTCAGTTTTTATATGCAACAAGGTCCTATTGCTAGCCCTCATTTGTATTAGGCTTTCCTCTGTGGTAAGCCATACCTTTCAGTGTACCACAAACCTGCATATAGTGTTTCATATAGTAATTGATTGAACTGTTTCCGCAGTGAGATGGCAGATTCACAGAATTTCCCAGTGCTAGTTTCGACTGTTTTGCATCAAGATTTGTATTTTTTCCCAAGAGGTCTGAAAAATAATATTCCAGGAAGTCAGTCAGTCTACACTAATTGACACTTGGACTTTCTCCAAGGTAGTGAGGTGCAGAAAAGATTTCCATTACTTACATATTCTGCTGAGTATTTCTACTAATAGTGAAGTCATGTATTTGTTGCTAGTGCTATGCCTGAGTGAGCAATGTCATGTCAATGTGTATGTTATAATTTTATCTGCAATTGTTTATATGGAATATCTAATAACAATAAGTGTATCACAATGTTGTGAAAACTACACAGCCTATGCCTCCTGCTCAGCATATGCCTCCTGCTTGTATCTATCTAGAAACTATAAGTTTCTTGTGACTTATTGCCGGTGGGGTTATTTTCTAAATATTCCCTATATTATCCTCATTGTATGGACCTTACAGTTAGAACATTACAGAGGGAGCATATTACAGACCCCAGTATATTACAGACTCCAGCATCAGGCCCCAGCATATTGCAGGTCCCACTATCAGGCCTTCAGCATATTACAGACTCCAGCATCAGGCCCCAGCATATTGCAGGTCCCACTATCAGGCCTTCAGCATATTACAGATCCCAGCATTAAACCTCCAATCTATTACAGACCCCAGTATAAGGCCCCTTACATATTACAGACCCCAGTATCAGACCCCCAGCATCATACAGACCCCAGTACAATTCCGCACACAATGAAAACAAATATGTTTATATTTTATCGAAAAATGGAAAAAGGGAGGTAATTAAAACTTTTTTCATGGGAGGTTTTTTACTTATAATTTTATAAACTTTTTAAGTTCCCCTGGTGTACTTTCAAGAAGTCATTAAATTGCTAATACTGTTTCATGCAATGCTATAGCAGGCTATTACTGCTGACAGTAGGATCATTCAGCGGGGAACCAAAGACACCACAGAAGGACCACATGGGAGCATGGTGAGGGAAGAATAGCATCTTTATTATTTTCTACGGAGGGGCAGCATTATATAAAAAGTTTGACATGGCCAGAGTACCCGTTCAACTTTGAATGTGCTATACAGCTTATTATTCACCTTCATTTTATTCTTACACAAAGTGGGGGTATTAGATTTGTTCTGCCCTAAATGTTTGGCACTAGATACTGACTTTCTGCACATGTTATGGGAGTGTTCAGTGGGGCAGAAGTTTTGAGGAGCAGTAATAAATTGCCTGTAAATCAAGTTAGGTATAAGTAATATTAAAGCAAATATACCATCTCTGAATTTCATTTTTTCATTACTCTGTCGGCCATATTGTGGTGATCCAAGTGGCACAGACCATTTTTTAAAATGCAACCTGGTTCCTGTGCTTGGCGACATTCTCTTCTTGTGCTAAATGCACTGGAGGTGGTACAGATGCCCTCAGCATAACGATATACCCCCCCCCCCTCGGTAACGCACCTCCATTGGAATCAAGCAGAGCTACGTCACCAAGTGGATACACTGGGGCATCTGGCCAGCCTCCAGTGCATAGGGTGGGCCAGTGAACAAGGAGAAAACGTCACCAAGCTCTGGAATGGGGGGGGGGGGGGGTTCAAAAATGGACCATGCCACTAAGATCACTACATCTGCGCCAACAGGCCGATGAATAAAAAACATTTTTGAATTCTGAGATGGTACATTTATTCATTCATTAAAATTTTCAGTAATCCTTGGGGTCTTAGAGGAATATCGGGAGTTAGGAACACTTATTAATAGATTACATATATGTGTTAAAGGGGTAATTATGAGACAATGGATGGATAAGGGTAAGAATTACAAATGAAGATAACACATCTAAAAAAAAACATAGTGTAGTTTATGGATTTGTATTAAAAGTCATCTTAGGTTCTATTTAATTATTTTTGTCATAACCTTGAAGGAGAAGGGGGAGTGGGTGTAAATGGTACAACGGCAAAAATATATACAATGTATTGAAGTGATACTTTTTCCTTCTTTCATGGTTTGGCTTTTGTGTTTGTAAACTTGAAAATGAAAATAAAGACTAACTAACCCGTTCAGGACTAGGCTAATTTTGGCCTTAAGAACCAGTACAGATTTTTCACATCTGACCTGTCTCAGGTTATGTGGTTATAGCTCCGTGATGCTTTAACTTTTTTCTAGTGATTCTGAGAATTTTTTGTGACATATTGCACTTTAGGTTAGTGGTAAATTTTCAGATATTAGTACAACTTTCCTGTGAAAATGCTTCCATTTTAAGAAAAAAACAGCAAAATTAGCATTGTTCTAACTTTTAATTTTCTATGGTTACCATGTGGGTTTAATCATGGGATAGTTTTTTTTACCAGCATAGTTACGCACATGACAATACCAAATATGGGTACTTTTTCCCTCTATGTTTATTGTTTATTTCCACTGGAGGATATGGGGATTATGTGTGTATTTAAAACACACACACACACACACACACACACACATATATATATATATATATATATATATATATATATATATATATATTTATACAAAAAAGGGGTCCGTGGAGCCTCAGTTACGAGTCTCAAAACACGGGAATAGCCAGATATCCCTCTCTCCAGAGAAGGAAGCCCATTGCCAAGGGGTGCCTCCTAGTGGGGAGAGCACCAAACCACCCTGTCTTATGTCGTTATACTCGCCACAGAGTTAGACTTTGACTCACAGGGGCCACCCTGGTGTTTCCCTATTTAGGTCCTAAAGCTCGCAACAGAGTGAGGACCTGAGGGACTACGTATCAGGGTGGTTTGGTGCTCTCCCCACTAGGAGGCACCCCTTGGCAATGGGCTTCCTTCTCTGGAGAGAGGGATATCTGGCTATTCCCGTGTTTTGAGACTCGTAACTGAGGCTTCACGGACCCCTTTTTTGCATATTTAAATTTTGTATGGGACAATCAATGGAGACTCGTAAATGAGTACTCCATTGGAATTTTTCACTGTTCTCCCTGAGTTCAGTGATTGTTGTGTTTTGTTGGTATATATATATATATATATATATATATATATATATATATATATATATATATATACTGTATATATATATATATATATATATATATATATATTTTTTTTTTTTTTTTTTAATTTATTTTATTTATTTATTTATTTATTTATTTTACATTTTCACTTTATTTTACTGTCCCACCTTGGGGACTTTACTGTCTGATTGCCTGTGACAGGCATAATACATTGCAGTGCTGATCTGTATTGCATTGTATAATGCCTGTCACAGACATACTGTAGCTGTTCAGACTCTGAGGCCTCTGGTTTTCATAGTTACCATCAGAACTCTGCAATTGCTTCAAAGAGCCCCAATGGTGAACTAAGGGAGAATTCTCCTTCTGTTCTTTTTTTTTAAAAGATACTATGATCGCACTAACCACAGCATCTATAGGGTTAACTGCTGGGATCCGCGTGTGGTTCTTGTCCCGGCAGTTGTGGTGGGTTTCTATCTATTAAAAAGACATGATAAATTGTTGGGTGTTAATTCATGAACCAATGCAATGTGAATAGGGCCATTAAAATATATTGGTCTTATGTTTAGTCTGCAATTGCGGGTCTAGTGAATAGGACCTAAGTCTGACTTTCTAAGTTAATGCAGTCTAGAGAAGTCCTGGGTGTGCCTGGTGATCTGATGCTGCAGTCGGGCAGCCAGTCCACAGCCAGGGGTGTGTAATTTTGGCTGGCAGAGGTCTGGGATTGTTTCCCCCCCCCCCCCCCCCCCCCTATTTCACCAGCATTATCTCCTGTGTACCAGGCCTTGGCTTGTGTTTTCTAACTCTACTTCCTACCCTATTTGTCCTATATCTAGTCATTGTCTTTTATTCACTTCCTTTCTTTAGCTGGCCCTATAGAGCCTTACAAATTGGCTTTACAGTTCCCACAATGTATGCTGATGATTAGAAAGCTACCTTATGGTGTTCAAGACATCCTTATGTTGCCTTGCACCATGACTCTCGAACGTGCAGCTAAGAATAATTTTAGATGCTTTAATATACTGTCTCCCTTTCTCTAGATTAGCCTGATATTTTGCTCTTTTTTGATTACGTATATGTACGTAATGTGCCTACAGAGGGGAATATGAGTATTTGATACACTGCCAATTTCAGTAAGTCAATAAGTCAGTAAGGTTTATTAGAAAAACAGAACTTATATGACCACATGACCTTCTCCCACAACTCCTCTGGATCATCCAGATGGTCATTGGCAAACTTCATATGGGCCTAGACATGTGCTGGCATGAGCAGAGGGACCTCGCGTGCCCTACAGTATTTTAATCCATCACGGTGTAATGTGTTACTAGCAGTAATCTTTGAGACTGTAGTCCCAACTTTCTTCAAGTCATGGACCAGATCCTCCTATGTAGTTCTGGGCTGATTCCTCACCTTTTACAGCATCTTTACCACATGAGACTAGATCTTGCATGAAGGACAAAGAAGACTGACTGTCATCTTATTTTTTTACTATTTTCTAATAGATGGGCCAATAGTTGTTGCCTTCTCATCAAGCTGCTTACCTATTGTCCTGTAGCCCATGCCAGCTTTGTGCAGGTGTAAAATTTTGTCCCTGGCATCCATAGACAGCTCTTTAGTTTTGGCCATGGTGGAGAGGTTGGGGTGTAATTGATTGTGTGAACAGATTTTTTTTTATATAGGTAAAAAGGTAACAACAGGTGCAATTAATACAGGTAATGAGTGCAAAGGAACATTAAAGAAAGAACTAACAGGCCTGTGAGAGCCAGAATTCTAGCTGGTTGGTGGTTGATTAAATGCCTATTTCATGCAATAAATCCAAATTATTATTTAAAAATCATACAATGTGATGTTCAGGAATGTTTTTTAATAGATTCTGTCTCTCACTGTTAGGAACCGTCAGCAAATAGGAAGAGCACCACGGAAAAGTTAGCCCGAAACTGACACCCTGGCCCGTATATCTACCTACTCACCACACTCTGCCCTAAATGGCAGCGGGTAACTTGGAGACGTTCCCTGTCCTGAGTAGAGTAGATGAAACACTGAACACCGCAAGATAGACAACACACAAAAGATCAACGGTCCAGGTAATAACTGACAGGTAGCAAAGGTACTGAATCACCAAACAAAAGGCAAAGTCAAGCAATAGTCAGGGCAGGCTGCAAACAAAAGAAGTCAGAAGGTCCATCAAGAGGTCAGAAAAACAGACTAAATCACAACGATAGGAGCGGGGTATGCTGTATAGGGTATACACTGCAATAACCAGCAACTACTGCAGTTCCCAAGAACAAATGATAGGGAGCCAGGAGACCGGGCCAGAGCTAATTGGACCAGGCTCAAGGCTCCAAACAAAAACACCTAAGCAGAGAAACTCTGACTGGCAGCATAGCTGTTAGTCAGAGAGCAGATGCACAGCTGAAGGGAGTTACCAACACTCACAGTTGAAGTGTATGATAAAAAAAATTTGTTGGTGTGAAAACTTGTGAAATCAGCAGTGTATGGCTAGGTTAGCCCTACGTTTTTTCTTGAACGTTTATAGTCTTCTAAAATGACGTCTGTAATTTTGAATGCAAAATAACGTTAGTCATTTCGCGGCTTGGCCGCCTGTCATCGCAACAACTGCTGTAGGTACATTATTCTAGCTTGGGTGGACTGATTTCTCTTTTGGTGTTATTTAATACATTGTGTGCATTGGAAGTCCGTCATTCCATTGACTTCAATGCATTGCACTGAAGTCAATTAAATCGTGGCGGAAATTTTTTTAAATTTTTTTAAAAGAAAAAGCGGGCTTTTTTTTTTTTTTTACGTAGTGGGAACATAGCCTATGTAATAAATGTGCAAATAATAGCTTTACTGCCTGCTAAAAGCCTAGTCTGGTAGCTATCTAACTATACAAAATGCAGCAATATATGTGAAAAGACAGCACGGCCTTATTGCACAAATATAATACAAAATCTATTTGCTTTCTGTTTGCAATTCCCTTTTCTACAGAAACAATTTTGCAGCATGCAGCAGCATAACAAAAGCTTTCTCTGAATAACACCAGTAGAAAGTATTATACAATTTTGCAGCTGTCCTGAGGGAATATATAAATTCATTGCAGAACCCATGCTGATTCAGTAGCAATATAAGTTGACAGATGGCGAGCTTTTGTCTGAAAGGTGAATTGTTTCTGTTTCTGTTCTATTTAATATTGATTGTATTTCCACTTTTGATTAATATTTATGCTGCATCTTCAAAATAAAGTTTGGTGTTTTTTTGAGGGAGAGGGGGGGATACAAAACTATTTGTAAGGTATCCAAATTATTGTAAAACAGTTTGTTCTTGTAGCTGTTTTCAGTAGAAATATTCAGTAGCACTATAGCTCTGGATAAACATTTATTAATCATTCCCCCAGTGTAAGGCCCTATTTAGTATTAAACTGTCTGCAATTACGATCCATACACATCCATAGTTAGTACAGATGTGTAAAAGGGCTGTGATCTGTGGTGGTGAATTTAATCAGTGTGTCTTTGCAAATGTGGATGGGGCCGAATACACATCAAGACCCTGTCCGTAGTTGCAGGCTCGCATTTACGGACAGGATTGCTGATGTTAAAATAGGGCCTAAGGCTATGTTCACACACTGTATCAGACCGGCTGTTCCGTGACCCCGGCAGGGTCACGGAACATCCGGTCTGTGCCCGGATCATCCCGGCCGGTACTTAAGTACCGGCCAGGTGACATTTCCGGCCGCGGAGCTCTGATGCGGGCGCATCAGCGTGCGTCAGCATCAGAGCTTCCCATAGCACACAGTGAAGCAAGCGGCCGGAGCCGCTTTTTTCACTGTGTGAACTGACAGGTCTTTCTGCGGCCGGAATTCACTGTAAGGCTATGTTCCACCCCGCAAAACTACGGCCATTCTGCGGCGAGAACTACGGCCGTAGTTTTACGTAGTGTGAACATAGCCTAATACTTCAGATTGCCATAAAGTACAAATTAATCTGTGGCGGTATGTGCACACCATGGATTCTGTGCAGATAACTTCCCATGGATTCTGCAGCTCGCCCCTGCGCACTTCCGCTTGAATCTCTGCCCGTCCCATAGACTCCATTCTGTGCAGATTCCGCCATTCGCCCCAAAAAATTGTCATGTCAATTCAGCATGCTGCAGAATTATACAATATGGAAAATGAACAGCAGTGTGGATGTGGACTTCTGTTATTTGATTTATTTTTTATTCTTTTTCAGGATATAAGTAGTAAGAGAAAAAACATGTGATATGGTTGCGTTCCAAAGTGCATTGCTGTTGGTCATAAGTAGTAAATAAATTAAGTTAATAAATGACAATTCTAGCACTTACACCCTATGGCTATATTCACACATCGTATTTCGGTCAGTTATTCGTAGCCAAAATCAGGAGTAATACTGACAGGGCAAAATTATAATGGAAATATTTGCACAGTTTGGCTATGTTCACACAACGTTTTTTTTCAGCTCAGTTTAAAATGACGTCCGTTATTTTGAGTCTAAAATAACGGACGTTTTTCGAAGCCTTGCACCCCCTTAGTGCAATGACTGGTGTTTGCACATTATTTTAGTTTGGGGTTACTAATTGCCCTTTGGTTGTGGCTTAATTGAAAAATCCATTGAATTTAATAGTAAAAACGGAGAAAGAACGGTGACAATAGAAGAACTGTGTGTGAACAACTAATAAAAAACGTCCGCTATTTTCAAAAAACGTCCGAAAATAATGTTCATGTTCATTATTTTGACGTCTGTGGCAAAAACTTCAGTTTTTCAATGCATTGTGTGCATAGGACGTCCGTCTTCCCATTGACTTCAATGCAATTGCATTGAAGTCAGTTAAAAACAGAAATTTTTTTAAATAGCGAAATCTGACTTTTTTTTTCCATTTTTTGACGTTGTGTGAACAAAGCCTTTCTGTGTTTTCAACCAACTCCTGGTTTTGGTTAAAAAATACTGATCAAAAGACTGATGGAAATACTATGTGTAATTGTTAAAGGGCAACTCCAGCGGGAAAAAATTCTTTCAATTCAATTTTTTTTTGCTGGAATTGCCTTTTAAATAGCTAAAGCTGGCAAGTATTTAAAAAAGCAACTTAGATGCATTTTAGGAGTAGTTACTACATATTGCCAACTGCAATACAACTGCGACAGAACAGCAATCACAATGGGGACATTTATAAAGTCCGGCGTTTTTTATGCCAGGCTTACAAATGTCCCTGCAGCTCCTAAGCTGAGGGGATTTATGTAGAGGTGCATTGCCTCTACATAAATCCCGATCGCACGGAGCTGGCTTAGGTTTAAATATAATTTTTCCACGTAAAAAATGATAAATGCGGCGCACGCAGAGGCCGCGCCCCCTCTGCGTGCAGCCGCACCCCAGTAACCCCCCTCTCCACCCCACTGGTGAAGGTGGCGCAGATGGGGCAGATGGGAAAACAATATTCACAAAAATACCATTTGCAAATATTTTTAAGGCAATCTGCCCTATCTGCGCCTAAAAAATTTACGCCGTTTCATAGATGTCCCCCATTGTGTGTCTTTTACCTTAAAAGGGTATCTCCATATTAACTAATATAGTTAAAAGTCCAGACAGGGGTTTTTTTTTTTCCAGTGTCAGGGAGAGGGAAGATGAAAAAAATAACATGCAATTACAACCCTGGATTCAGCACTGATGAGCGCATACTGCTGCTTTGGTCCCTGGAGATACGGGGATATTAGGCGGAGGTAAATTTGCTAAATGAATGTATTTGCAAAAATATTTAACTTGACGAGCCCTGCAAATATAACTATATTAGTTAAGATGAGAATACCAACATTTACATTAAATCTTCAAATACCTTATTGCTGCAAACTATTTATGGCTACAGAAGTACAGATTCTTAATGAATGTTTAGGATTGTTAGGACTTCATGAAGAAGAAACTCCACAGTGACAATTCTTAGAAAGAAAGTATTTCTGGGAGTATTTTTTGTAGAAAAAAATCATAATGTAAATCTAATGCATTCAGACAGGAGCAGACAACTAAAAGTGATCTCACCTCCCTGGGATGATTGGTAAAACTTCTTATTTCATGTATTGTGTACAATATTTAGGTTATTACAAAGTTTTTGAAGAACACTTTTCATTGTCATTTTTGCTTACTTTCATCACATGATGTCTCTCAACAAATGAGAGTAGCTATTAGTCAAGCTTCTTTTAACACCTTTATGACCAAAGGTCATTGATGCATGAATGTCCAGATCCCATTGAAGCAATGTCCCTTTTGCCTTCTAAGAGCCATAAGCTTTTATTTTTCCACCTACAGGACTGGTTGGGGCATAATATTTTCACCATGATCTATAATTTAGAGTTTATATTCATTTACGCTGTTTACAGTACAGAAACAATATTGTGGGAAGTACTGGTTCTGGTAAGGGTCAAACAAGGATCAAACCAGTGCCAGTACTTACTGAAAGGAATGATGTCACTCGAATTGTGTGGACTACGAGCAAGAACACGACAGCTGGTTGTAGTGGAGCCACCGGCCAAGGTATTTGCCCTACGCCTGTAAGAGAAAGCGATTGGGATCACCAAAGCCATGCTTTTTTTTTTTTTTTTTTTTTTGGGGGGGGGGGGGGGGTCCTGATCAGTCAGTGACAGGTACTTATCCTTTCACTGACTCCCTTATACACTGCAATCACTATATATCATGACATTAAAGTGGTTAATGACAGACAGCAGCATGATTCTGGCTGCCTGTTATTATGCCTGGCTCCAGGAACAATAATGTGTGCATAGCTGCTCGCAATGAAGCACTCCAACACATATTAAACCCCTTCACAGCAGGAACTTTCCTTTGAATGCCTACTGCACAGGGCATTGTTTATAGATATTCCCACTTCACTGGGCCTTGGCAGTAGAAATGTATATAGATGTATAGTTGACATGAAGGGGTTAACCCAGAGAAGATCGGAGCTAAACCAGTCTGACCCTGGCTTTTGGCCAGTGGACATGTCTGCTAGATAAGCTCCTACTAGTCCAACAATTTTAACAGCTACTAAACTGGAAGGATAAATTCTACATTCTGCAACAAACTTCTTTTAGTCCAGGGTTGGAGAATATGCTCAAGGGCCCCCTGGCATTGCTGTACTCTTATTTGGCATTTGATTGGTGATGGTGCCGATCCTCTTCGACATTGGTCAGCATGCTTATGTGTTCATCTCTCTGGGTATTGTGTGACAGATCTTCTTTGACTATGAATGTTCTTTTCTTAACCAGACCCAGCAAAACTTTGAAGACTCCTTTAAGTAAACCCCAAACCCATAACCACCAAGCTGTATCTTACAACCAAGGTGTCTTAAAGCCAATTTTTGTCCAAAGTGACCAAATATTTTCACTCTAAAGCCTATATACCTCGTGCTATACAAGACTATAGGAATATTGGATTTTTACACAAGAACATTAAGGGTGCCTTCACACCTAGCGACTCGCAGTGTAAATTACGCTGCGAGTCGGGTAGGTCCTGGCAGATCACTTTCACTACATACACGCAGCGGTCTGAACGACCGCTGCGTGTATGTTATTCTGCCGGCCCCTTAACCCCTTCAGCTGCTGCCCGGCTCCTGCTTCGCTCCCGCTCTATGTATACATTACCTCTCCTCACTGCACGGGTCCCGGCGTACTGCTCTCCCGCCCGGCCAATTAGTGTGTTGCCCTGGGACCCGTGCAGTGAGGAGAGGTAATGTATACAGCGGAGTGGGAACGGGAGTCGGGTGGGAGCTGAAAGGATTAAGGGGCCGGCAGAATTACATACACGCAGCGGTCGTTCAGACCGCTGCGTGTATGTAGTGAAAGTGATCTGCCAGGACCTAACAGACTCGCAGCGTAATTTACGCTGCGAGTCGCTAGGTGTGAAGGCACCCTAAATTGTATTGTAGTGTCAAATGTTAAATTGTAATCTAGCGCTCAAAAACTTTCACATGCACTTTGCCTAAAGGGGTTATCTAGCACTACAAAAACATGGCCACTTTTGCACCACTCTTGTCTCCAGTTTTGGTGGGGTTTTGAAACTCAGTTCCATAAATTACCGTAATTGCAAACCACACCTAAACTGGGGACAATTGTGGTGCAAAAGTGGCCATGATTTTGTAGCACTGGATAACCCCTTTAAATAAAACAGCTCTGCACCCAGCTAGCTCTCCACTATACCTATATTATATATCTGTTGGAACACCTCGTGGTCACCAATGTGGTCTTTCAGATGCAAAGAAATTGAAAATAAAGTGCATAAATAAAACTGTGGTACCTACTCGGATGATGGGTGTTATACTGCAGGCTTGCTGTAAGTAACAGCTCTGCAGGAATGTGTTGTTGACCTAATGTTACAATCTTTAGAGCAGGTGAATGAATATTTGGTGACTGTCAGTGTAAGAATAGCTTTTGCAACAGTTAGACTGAAGGAGAAGTCTCTGGTGTGCTCTCCACACATGTAAATGAAGTTACTAAGGAAGATGAAGTTGCAGACAGCATATGACAGGATATAGTCTAATTAGCTCGTACTCTACTGTGGAAGGCTTATACAGGTTGGCTTAGGGCCCTTTTACACCAACAGATATCTGACAGATTATCTGACAGATTTTTACAGCCAAAGCCAGGAATGGACTATGAACAGGGAACAGGTGATAAAGTCATAAAGGAAAGACTGGATTTCTTCTCTTTTCAAATCCATTCCTAGCTTTGGCTGTAAAAATCTTTCAGATAATCTGTCCCACTATCCCTAGCTGTACCTCTCTGAAGAGATTAGAGTATGCAGATGGACCCTTTTTTTAATCTGTTCTGTCTAAGGCAATGTCTCAGCTTGGGCTATAACAAAAGAGTGACTTGCAGAACTACTTGGCAGGTCACAGGACAGGATAGGCCCACTACTGTTTTATCTTAGTGTATGCTATGAATGTAATGTTATGCACAAAACTGTTTCACAACTTAACTCACAGTACCTCTTACAGATTTATGCAGGTAGCTGAAATTTTTTTATTTTCACACAACAAAATTTAAAAGGACAGCAGCAGGAACACAGGTACTCGGCCACTGCACAACTCAATTCTCACCATGACTGTGGTGAATGACCAATATATATGCATGACTAGCCTTAGGGTAGATAGTGCCCTGTGCGGAATTTGTTTTTGGTATCCCCCTCCCCCCACATCCCCCTTAAACCGAGCGATATTAAAATCTTGGAATCAACTATACCTGTGACCAGAATACAGGGAGTGCTCTCATATACTGTGTAGGGAGTGCACCATTATTCATTTTTATTGCCCACATAAACCTCTTAACCCTTAGAGGACCGGGCCAATTTCAATTTTTGCGTTTTCGTTTTTCCCTCCTTGTGCTTAAAAGGCCATAGCAATTGCATTTTTTCACCTAGAAACCCACATGAGCCCTTATTTTTTGCGCCACTAATTGTCATTTGCAATGACAGGCTGAATTTTTTCATAAAGTACACTGCGAAACCAGAAAAAAATTCAATTCAAGTGCATTTCTTTTATTTATTTATTTTTTTTTTACGCCGTTTGCCCTGGGGTAAAACTGACTTGTTATCTATGTTCCTCGGGTTGTTACGATTACAACGATATATAACATGTATAACTTTTCTTTTATCTGATGGCTGGTAAAAATATCAAACCATTGTTAACAAATATATGTTCCTTAAAATCGCTCCATTCCCAGGCTTATAGTGCTTTTATCCTTTGGTCTATGGGGCTGTGCGAGGTGTCATTTTTTGTGCCATGATGTGTTCTTTCTATGGGTATCTTGATTGCGCACATGCGACTTTTTGATCGCTTTTTATTACAATTTTCCTGGATTTGATGCGACCAAAAATGCACAATTTTGCCCTTTGGGATTTTTTTGCGCTTACGCCGTTTACTGTGCAAGATCAGGAATGTGACAAATTAATAGTTCGGGTGATTACGCACGCGGCGATACCAAACATGTTTATTTATTTTTATTTATAACCTGGGAAAAGGGGGGTGATTCAGACTTTTATTAGGGGAGGGGGATTTTTAATAATAACAACACTTTATTTTTTTACTTTTACACTTATACTAGAAGCCCCCCCTGGGGGACTTCTAGTATAGGTACTCTGATCTTTCATTAAGATCTATGCTGCATAGATATGCAGCATAGATCGATGAGATAGGCACTTTGATTGCTTACGGCTGCTGCAGCCGGAAGCAATCGAGTGCCGAGCCGGGATCAGCGCCATTACGGCGCAGACCCTGGCTGGAGGAGGATGTGTGGATCGTGGATCGTGATGATGTGAGGAGCGATCCACCCCACTAGACACCAGGGAACGGCTGCATCAAGTAATCGGAAGCAGCTGCCAACTTTGACAGCTGCATCCGATTACTTTATTAGCAGGCACGGCGATCGGACCGTGCCCGCTAATAGCCGCGGCCCCGGGCTACGAGTGGCACCCGGGACCGCGCCGGTTCAGAGCGCAGCCCCGCTCTGAACACATGTAGGTTGCCCTGGACGCATTGTAAGCCTCCACACACAGAATAATGACTCTTAAGTGCTTCCCACACAGTATAATGCCCTCAAAGTGCCCTCACACAATATCAAGTGCCCCACTGCATATACCTATAAGTGAGTGCAGTTACGTTCAGTGACTCACACAGGGTGTCTTCTCTGATCAGAGTCGTTCACGTTTCTGTTTTCTTTCCATCCAGCCCGGACCATCTTGAAGACTTTTCCTGGCAGTGAATCCTCTCTCTAAGATCTACCAGAGAAACATTTTAGACTCCTTGCTCCAGCAGATATAGTAGTCAGATTCTCTGTTCCCCTATATAGTAGTTAGGTCCCTCTGTACAGCCCCTATATAGTAATAGGCTCTTTTGTGCATACCCCATATAGAAAATAGTCCAGCTGTGCAGTTACAATATAGCATTAGACTCCCCTTTGCAGCCCCCATACAGTGGATGGCCCCCTCTGTGCATCCCCTGTATAGTAGTGCGTAACTCTGTGTAACACCCATATAGCAAATGACTACCTCTGTATATTTAGCCATATAGTAGATGCACCCTCTGTGCAGTATCCACAGAGTAGGTGAACCCTTTCTGTGCCTTCCCCTGTAGTAATGCCCCCCATGCAGAACTCTATAGTAGAGGCCCCTTTGCTCTGTGCAGTTTGCTGGGCTGTATAGCTAGAGGTATAACCAGTAGGAAGAGGGAGACTGTGATTACACTGTATAGAGCTCTCGTGCGACCACATCTGGAATACTGTGTCCAGTTCTGGAGACCTTACCTAAAAAAAAATGTTGATAAAATAGAATGGGTCCAAAGACGGGCTAAAAAAATTGTGGAGAGTGTGAGGCAATAACCATATCAGAAAAGACTTAAGGATTAGAGATGAGCGAACCTTGAGCATGCTCGAGTCGATCCGAACCCGAACTTTTGGCATTTGATTAGCGGTGGCTGCTGAACTTGGATAAAGCCCTAAGGCTATGTGGAAATCATGGATATAGTCATTGGATGTATCCATGTTTTCCAGACAACCTTAGAGCTTTATCCAAGTTCAGCAGCCACCGCTAATCAAATACCGAACGTTCGGGTTCGGATGGACTCGAACCCGAACCCGGTTCGCTCATCTCTATTAAGGATTTAAATATGTATAATCTGGAGGAAAGAAGGAAAAGGGGGGACATGATTAAAACCTTTAAGTATGTTAAAGGACTAAATAAAGTTCAGGAGGGAAGTGTTTTTAGTAAAAACCTGAGCTCAAGAACAAGAGGACGCAGTGAGAGGTTATCTGGGGAAAGATCAGAAGCAACGTGAGAAAATATTACTTTACTGAAAGAGTAGTAGATACTTGGAACAAACTTCCAGCAGATGTGGTTGGTAAATCTACAATAACAGAATTTAAACATGCCTGGGATAAACATGTATCTATCTTAAGATAATAAGAAAGAAAATACTAAAAGGACAGACTAGATGGACCCAGTGGTCTTTTTCTGCTGACAATCATCTATGTTTCTATGAATCTCTGCAATACAAAAAATGTCCGTATGCATTGTATAAAATTAGAGTAATCAAGGAAAAAATTGGAGTGTCCACTGCTTCAATAAATTGCAAAACTTTATTTGAGTCTTCTTAAAACATGTCACAAAATATTAGAAGCATGCTTTTAATATTTTGTGACATGTCTTAGGAAGACCCAAATAAAGTTTTGCATTTTATTGGAGCGGTGGACATTCCAAGTTTTTCCTTGATTGCATTCATCACCTGAAGGGGCCACGTGTTTTGAGCGGCCTGGGATCCAACATTTGAGTGAGAAAACATTGCATGCAAAGTGGTGAGCTGACATAGACTTTCTCTTCTTAGAGTACCAGTATAAACCTATAGCAGGCTATAGAAGCCATATTACAGATCCAAAGAACATCTATCTATTCTATCTTTTTTTTGCTTGATGATGTACTATTGTTTGGCTACATCAGATGGTAGCAAACACGCAGATTTTTGTTGTTTTTTTATGAGCTAAAGTTACACAGGACTGTACATTGTCTTTCTCCCACAAAATTAACAAACTACAACATATACTTATTGCAGATAGATAGATAGATAGATAGATAGATAGATAGAACTTTTGCTTGTTTTAATTTAAGTTCTAAGAATGCTTGCACCTTTGGTAAACTACATTGATATAACCTTACATCAGAATCACCTTAACTCAAGTCATGTTTCCAAGGTAACCATTATATACTGCTGGGATGATCTGCCCGCTTCTGTTCTGAAGAGATCTATTAAAACATATCAGCTTCCATATCAGCTTTAACAAAGCACAGATTTTCTTAATTCTGCATTGTGTGGCATTGTGATCAAGATTGTAGTTTTATTGTTAAAAATATATGACACAAGCAGTGCAGTTGTCTACAGGAAATGACCGATGTTCTGATTTGACTGTTTTATGGGCACTATAATCCAAAACCATTCACACAAACAGGATCTGCAGCAGATTTGATGTTGCAGCTTTGATGCTGTGTTCAGTTATTTAGTTACATTGAAATCTGCTGCATCAAATCTGCTGCAGGTGGTAGTACCCACCTTTGGACACACGGACAACGGTCCTTTGGTAGAACAATAGTGAGGTGTGAAGGTGCAGGTGCCGCAAAGAAGGTGAAAAAGTCCAGCAATTAACCAACAGTGGATACTTTACTTTAGTGCAATACAAGAGACAGGTAGGTAACTGCTCACATGTGCTCAGTTCAAAAATAGCAAAACACTTGAGGTAGACTACAGGTAGAGGTGAAAACTTGAGAAAGACTTTATAGTGAGGGTAGTATATGGGGTAGGAATCCTTCACGTCATCACACAACACACTGATAGACCCTCATCATAATCTCGAAAGTGAAGTGCAGGCTCTGCAAAAATGGCGAATTCTCAGGACCTCAAACAGTGTAACCCTCACCTAGTTCTCCTTTTTATTTCATTAGATAACATATATAAATATAGATCATTCTGCTGCAAATTTCTTTTATAATTGCTATGATTGTGTTGACTAGACACTGGAAATCCCAGGTAATCCCTGATCTACAAGAAGTTCATCTCACTTAACAACACCTTAGCTTTAGGCTCTCTCCAATTTCCAAAATTCCCATTAGAATGGGCTCCATGGCAAACTTCCCCTCACTGCACTGCCTTATAGGAGAGGTACATTCAGTCACATATTCCATCAGTGAGTACATAACCTCCTAAACTTTATACTCCTTAAATGATGACATTATGGTCCTCACTCTGTTTTTACTGGGGTGACTAATTTTCCAAACATTGAAAATATGTGGCCTATATCTAGGACTCTCTATATACCATGACAAAGCGGTTTCTTTTGCTTTTGTTTAAAGCAACTCTGTATCCACAATCTTCCCCCCTCACCAAACCGCTTGTACCATCAGATTGCATGGCCTAGAGTATCCATGCCCTAGGATTACGACACCCATCCGTCCCTCTTTCACCATTAGAAATGCACCAAGATCAATTTCTCCAATTCATCACCTGTCTGAACAATGAATAGGAAAAATCCTGCCCGGGGGAGTTCCTAATGTTGAAGAGGGCGGGGAGGAGGGACTGAAAGGTGTTACAGGCTTAGGACACAGACACTCTAGGCCACGCCAATTTGACACAGCGCTGCAAGTTTAAAAGTTGTTTTTTTAGGACAATAACTGTATCACCTGTCAAACATTGCATTTACCTGCACTGCTATGATAATTGCTTGTATACTTGCATTGTGTCCCAAGATGTCCATTTTGTTTGTTTGTGTTGTGTATGCAGAATACCCCTGCCTATTATACTGTTTGTTATGGCCTGTTAAAGAAAGAAAAATCAACAAAAAAATGAAAGAAACTAAATAACTAATTCATCTGTATTACCTTTTTTTTTAATGCTGTAATATTCATGCCTCATAACAATCATTGTGAAATGTGGAAACTGGACTTCTGCGGCTAGAAGATATCATGTTGTCATCCTGGTGTGAGCAGCAGGTGGTTCTCAAGAAAGAAACATAGTCGGTGCAGTACTAACGATGATATGGCTATTGTAGTCAGACAGGCAAAGGGTCTATTCAGATCAGAAAATCCAAGTTGGCAACAGGAGAAGCAAACAGTACAGGCTGGGGTCAGGCAAAGGTAGAACCGGCACAGGTCAGGATACACGGCTGTGTCATTACAGTGCTGCGAAGATTCACTCTCCCTGCTCCCAGAATCATATCGATGCCGGGCAGGGATAGAGTTCACTACAGCGCTCACCTGTCTGTAGTTTTTTTTTTTCATGGAATGTAAGGAAACTCGCCCAGCCCACTCCGCCCACTATGCATATTCATATATGCATAGTAGCGGTTCTTGTAACAGCACTGGTGGATCGAGTATCGTTACAAGCATTCTATCCCCAGCCCAGCGTGCCTGTCATCTGCCACGTCACCTCCAGGGATCTGTACTGCCGCAGAGCGGTCTGAGGCCTGTAATCCCGACCGAACATGGAAGCGTCTCTAGTCGCCATGTTGATCGCAGGAGGCATGCGGGGACGCTTCTGTAGTATACCAGAGCGTAACCCCTGTGGCTGGGCTGAGGATGGCACCTGTCCACAAGTGTTTTATTGTCTAAACTGTTGTTTGTATTTCTCTGTACCCTGTAACTGGCAGGCAGAGAATGGGTTACATGTTTCACCCTGCACACCACACAACAGCGACACCTACTGTCCCTAGTGGGAACTGCTCTAGGTAGTGTAGAGATAGTGTATTAATCCCATAGGAAGTTGCTAGAAGGGGGAGGAGCAGTCTCCTCACAAAACCTAGCTGTGACAGGAAGTGGTGTTCAGTCCAGTTCAGTGTGTGTGCAGTTCAGTCAGTGTGTACAGCCTCTATACAGTGCAGCTAGTGGTTGTTCTGCAAGCAGGCCAGTCAAGCCTGCTTGTTACTAAAGAAGGGGAAGGAGATAAAGGAGGAGAGACTGAACCGAAGGAGAGTTCTTCAGAAGTATTTACAGAGATACAAGGTATTTCTCTAGTGGGAATCCTAAGGGCAGAACCCCTAAGCCAAAGGACTTGAGATAACTGAGGCCTCTGTACCCATCTTCCTGAAATTCGGGGGGTAAGATTGACTAGGACCCCTAGATACCTCTGGGACCCGAAAGTTGTGGCCTAAGGCCCGGCCCAGTAACGGAAGCAGGAAGCTCCCTAGCCGACTGAGAGGGATAACAGACTCAAGCACCATTGGGGGAAGAGATCCACAGGGTCACAGCACCCATCAGCATTCCACACACCACCAGACTCTCCATAAGCACAGTAACCCAGTCAAAGCCGCCAGTATTCACCACTGTATGCCAAAAGACTGTATAACACCGGCAAGTCTACCAGTAAAGGAGTTGTTGATACACTGCCTCCCTCCTTGTCTCCCTGTTGTCCTGGTTATCTGCACCACACCACCATCAAGGGCCATTGTACCGGACAGCAGTATTTGGGGTTGGCCCCGGGGGAACTACAGGTCCGCACCATTGACCACCTTACACACAGGTGCAGCCCCCTTCAGGAATCCCTGCAGTAGCCCACAGAAGAGAAAGAGCCCAGGGAGGCGCCAAAGAGTCCCCCTGTACCTGCAGAAGCCCTCATGCCCACCTGTGACCGTGACAAGTTCCAGCCATCCTGCAGGTATAGCACACTCTCCCTCTGCAGCCCTCAGTGCATCCCCTAACAGAGGAGCTCAGCGCAGCACACTCAGGAGAGACTACTATCACCATCATCCTCTCCTCATTCCCCTCACTCTCTTCCCATTACCCCGGCTCGCTGCACTTCAATGAGATGCTTCCGTGGTCGGTTGGGATTACAGACCTCATCAGACTCCTCTGTGGGAGCACAGATCCGGGGAGATGAGGTGGCAGATCACAGGCACACTGGGCTGGGGATAGAATGCTTGTAACAATACCCGATCCACACGCGCCATAACAAGACCCACTACTATGCATATATGAATATGTATAGTGGGCTAGGCGAGTTGGGCGGGATGGGAGGGGGCTGGCTCGGTGAGATGGACGGGAGGGGGCGCAGGGGGCGGACTGGGCGGGACCAGGCGATTCCCCAAATGCTCGTAAGCCCCAAATTTGCATAGGGGCAATTAGCGAATTTAAAAAGAATGCAGAGGCGCAGAGGAGAGTTTCTAACATCAATCAACTCCTCTCGGCAGAACCTGCTGATAGTGCCGCTTTACGGCAAATCTCTCTTTACTCTCCCCCCTTCCCCTATCCACAAACTTACTGCTGTGTAGACATACCTCCAGAACTTCTCTGCATCTTTATTTTTGTAAAATGGACTTATTACACCACTAAATGTGTCAAAGCGGCAGAGGCTAAGCAGGGCCTAGTGCCAAGGAACCGTAGGCCCTATCACTTTGACACTATTTATGGCCCAAATTGAGACTTTTAAAAGGTGTTTTCTAAATGCTTTTATTGATATCTAATTAGTGGTGCCACTAGCTTAGTGGAAATTCGGGGGGTGACAAAATCTCTTTAATAATGATGTACTGTTTTTAAACAATAAGTAAAGTGTAAGTTGTATAAGGAATTATGATTAGTATAATAATTGCTTATGGAGATGATCAGTATTATAATAATTTATTCTTCCTCCACGCCAGAAACGTATATAGATGTTGCAGCTGCACAGGGCATCAGCAGTTTTTAACGTATAAGATGTATTGCTGATGTACAGGGGTTAATGTAGTTTTTTTTTTGTTTTTTTTGCCTAAGGATAAGCTTACATAGAGTAAAAAAAAACAAAATACAACTGTAATCTTGAGTTAAAATAAAAATCATGAGAAACAGTTGAGAAAAAAACTGCTGTATTTTGCTGTGCATATTCATTATGTGGATGGTCAATTCCAGCAGTTATTGTATATAGGGTGTATGTACTGCCTGCCAATTTTGCATTAAGCATTATTATATTAAAAATACAGCTGTATTGTACCTCAAAATTACAGACGTATTTAACAACATGCCATAAAGCAGGAATGGAACAAAAAGGAGGAGTTGTGTTAGTCTTTCTGCATACATTTCTTCCCATTCTATTCAGTGCTGGCTGAAAACAAACTTTATCATAAACTGCCACAATAACTGCATGTGTGAGTCTAGCTTAAATGTTTTTTCCTTAATATTGCTAAGCAAGATGACATAAATAAACATGGAGAACTGAAGATCAGTAGGGTGCATAAGGAATTATTTGGTTTCCATTTACAACAATTTCTTACAAATAAAAAAGAGTTGCACGCAAAGATACACACTGTGCAGCCAATTCACATCAGGAAACTGAACACAGCTTGCAATCTGAAAATGCAAATAGACGCGCTGTAGTTTATTAATCACAGCAATAACAAATGCTGGAAATCCTGTGTATTTCTGTTCTAGTTAATCTTGGTCATGGCTATAAAGAATTATGTTCTAGGCAAATCAATCAATGGTCAATCCCCACTTGCCAGTAGGATGGACATTTTTCTTCCATTCCACCTGGCATGATGTGTAGAATAGAAAAATACTACAGCATGCAATTACAATTGGCTGAAAGCTTTTTCGTCCCTTTTTTGTTTTTCTTCAAATCTATTTTTACTGGCCTTTAAACTAGTTCAATATTTTCGAAAGAACTTGGCCAATTCTGAAACACATATGTATTACTGGAACAACCAATTCAACTCAAGTTATAACATATAAATTATAAATCATTTGTGTACAAAAATGATTTATTTGTCGAGAAAAGGTGTTTTTTTTCTGTTCACTTAAGAGTGTTGTGCTAGCAAACTCTTCTAAAGCCCCTCAGGACCACCAAAAAGACAGACATAATAATATCCTTGCCAACATAAAAATACTTCTGCTTGTAGTGACAGTACTTCTTGCACTGGTTTCTATACTACTACTACTACTACTACTAATAATAATAATAAATTTATTGGTATAGTGGCAACAGATTTCGCAGCGCTTTTTTCTATGCATACAGTACAGAGGTACATAATACACAGTTAAATAATTAGAATAAATAAAAATAACATAAAAATACAAAGTATAATCGAGACCTGCTCGTTGGAGCTTACAGACTACAACTTGGATTGACATCAGGCATAAGTGCTTTATTTGTCCATAGTCCAGCCATTGTACATAGTTAGAAATACAGGATGAGCCAGTAACAACGCCAATATCTGATCGCAAGTAAACATATAAAGTGCCGGAACCGTCACAGTAAAGTAAGGGAAACAACAGAAGGGGGAAACAAGTTTAGGGAACGTTATAAGCGAGCCTGAAGAGATGAGTCTTCAGGGCACACTTGAAACTGTGAGTATTGGGTATGAGTCTGATGTCTTTGGGTAGGGCGTTCCAGAGAACTGGTGCAGCACAAGAGAAGTCTTGGAGGCGGGAATGAGAGGTTCTGATTCTGGAAGATGTTAAGGTTTTATTATTTGCAGAGAGCAGAGCACGGGAAGGATGATAGGTGGAGATGAGGGAGGAGATGTATGGAGGGGCAGAGTTGTGGAGAGCTTTATGGGTGAGGGTGGAGAGCTTGAAGTGGATTCAGGATTTAATGGGCAACCAGTGCAGTTGGAAGCCAGACTGTAAAGGGTCAAGAAGAGAGTTATCGGAGAGATAGCGGGTTAGGCGAGAATAGACCAGACTTTCTAGGAGATGAAGGAGAGATTAGAAACAGGCTGATAGTTGGCTGCACAAGATGGGTCTAGAGAAGTTTTTTTCAGCAGTGGGGTTATAATAGAGTGTTTGAATGAGAAGGGAAAGATCCCAGAGGAGAGGGAGAAAGTATGAAGGGACATATGATCAGACCATGGCAAGCGGCAAAAATCTTCCATCTGGCGGACATAGTAGATATATTTCAAAGGAAACTTTTGCCAAGTTACAGGAGCGGTACACTTTATCACTCCAATCCCGTCCATACTATGATGTAATGGCTCACTGGCTGGAAGATTTCTATGGCACTAAACCGGTGTCTAAACCCACATCTTTTGAATGGCTTTGTAAATGCGCAATGTCCACCAGAGGCTTGATTACTGACAAATATGGTATACTGGCTCCCCCCTTAGATTCCCCCACTGCCAGACACGGCTACATGTCTAAATGGGAATCTTATTTGGGCAGATCGTTACCCATGGAGGTCTGGCAAATAATATGGTGTGTCCTACAAGAAAAACCAGTACAAAATATTGCTTTTCTGGTATCATACACCCGACTTGCTGCACCGTATCTTTCTACAAGTCTCTGACCTCTGTTGGCGCTGCTCTCGAGACAGGGGGACCCTGACTCATATATTCTGGGATTGTACAAAGCTAAATGGGTACTGGAGGACGGTCAAGGATCTTATTCGGTCAGTCCTCTCTATAGTTTTACCCCTTGAAGCTAGCCACTACTTGCTTAATTTACCTACTAAATCTATGAGAAAACATTCCGCAAAGCTACTATTACACATACTAACTGCTGCCAAATGCTTGATAGCGGCTAATTGGAAGTCTGCGGCCCCCCCTTCTCGAGAGCAACTAATAGGGAAAATAGCAGATATAAGGCGTATGGAATATCTCTCTGCCCTTAATGACTCTAGGATAGATAAATTCAGAAAGATTTGGGATGCTTGGGATCTGGTTCACGGTACTCCTACGATAGCAAGATGACCATACCTATTAATCTTTCTCCTCCCCCCCACTCTCCTATTGTGTTTTCCTTTTATGTGCTGTGTCGTCTTTTATGCAAGTCTATGTCCTCCAGGTTCTCCCCTCTCCTTTAGTAGTTCTAGTTTTTGTTACGGTTTTATCAGGTTTCTGTAACTTTATAGACAAGAGTCCAGAGTTTTTGTATTAGCAACTGACAGCTTATTGAGGTTAAAGGAGTACTCCGGTGATCATGGGAAAAAAACAAATTTATTCATACATCTGTTAGATGCGTCATCACTTTGTCTTGTTGTGTTTATTTTTTTTTAAACTCCCCTTTGCAGCCCCCATTCACCTGCATAGATTCAGTAAAAAACTTATCTACTTCCTGTTTCATCAACATCTCCAGTGCATGAGCTCCAGTCTGACTCTCTATATTCCCCTCTGGCTGTCAAGACGCTCTAGGAGTCCCCTGGCCTCTCTATGGTCCCCTCTGTTTCTCCTCACTTCCCTACCACATGACCAACTGCCAATCCTGTTGCTAAGCAACATACTTTGTGTGTGAAGTGTGTCCTGAAAAGCAAACAAACCCCTGCTGACATAGTAATGTTGTAAATACGTTGTACAAAATGGGAGTTGTAGTTCTGCAACTTGGAGCCCTCCTCATTGCATAACTACAGCTACCATCATGTACCATCACCACAATATGAGGATGGGGCTTTTAGTTATGCAACCAGGAGAGCTCCAAGTTACAATTCCCATAGAGTATTTAGCCAAAACATGACCATGGGTGTTGTAGTTCTGCAACTTGGAGCTCTCCTGGTTGCATAGCTACGAGCCCCATCCTCATCTTGTGCTGATGGTACATGATGGTAGTTGTAGTTATGGAATCGGGAGGGCTCCAAGTATGAAAACTACAACTACCATCAGGTATTTTCCCAGCAACATTAGGATAGGGCTTGTAGCTATGCAAGTTCAACAGCTCCAGGTTGCAGAACTACAACTCCCATCTTATACTGTCACCACAACATGAGGATAGGGCTTAAAGTTATGCAACCAGCTCTCCTGGTTGAGCTCTCCTGGTTGCATAACTACAAGGCCCATCTTCATGTTGTGGTGACAGTACAAGATGGGAGTTAAAGGGGTGTTCCCCTCAACTTTTATTAGCATCTCCCCGAATCATCGCCCCGCCCCCTCCCCCCCCCCCACCTTCCTGGGACAGAAGTGACAGGCAGCATCACAGCTGCTGATGCCGCCTGTCACTTCTGTCCCTGAAAGGTGAAGGGGGTGCGGGCAGCCGGGAGGGGGCAATTGTTCGGGGAGATGCTGCAGATGCTGCCTGTCACTTCTGTCCGGGAGTGTGGGGTGTGGGCGGGAAGTTGGCGCTAAAGATGCCGATAATGTACAGGACTGTCCAACTTGTTGCATAATGAGTGAGCAGAGGGCGGGACACACATGGACCAATGACAGCGCTGCAATGCATGATGGGAAATGTAGTTTCCCAGCGGGCGCCATGTTAGCTGTATACAAACATTTACAAAAAAGTGCAAAAACAAGAATGTCAGCACATAAAGAGGAGTGAGATGGCTCAAAATGCTCAGAGGGACTGAGTATGACTGGCAAGGTTGTCTAGCATTTAATTTTTTTTATTATGAGGGGAATACCCCTTACCCCTTTAACTACAACTCCCATCATGTAATGTCACCAGGGCATACTGGGAGTTGTGGCTGTGCCATCTGAGGAGCCACACTAGATGGCGAGTCACAGAGGGGGTGACAGGGAAGCCTGTAGGGAAATCCCCCACCCCTACAGAGCCACCAAGAGGCTGGGATGCTATCTATCTCTTATCTAAATATCTATCTATCCATTGTTCGACTAGGCTACTTGGGGGCCACCAGGGAAAATGATCCCATTGGTGCCCACCAATGAAGAACCATTGAGAAGTAACATGCTGACCTGATTTTATGCTGGATTGATCTGTGTCCACAACTAGTTAAACTACTGCTCTCAGAATGCCCTACACTTATTCAGCTATGAGGGTATGCTGGGAGTTGTAGTTCTAGAGACAACAATCCTTTAACAATTGATGGCTGTGTAGAGGATTCTGGTGGCTGTAGTTTGTCACAACCATCAGCCATGAAGATCCATCAATAAATCTATATACTGCACCAGCTATTATCAGAGGATTGTCCATTCAAATATACTACATCTTACATCATATCCTTAGGATTGTGTACAGTCAGTAAATGCTGGGAGTTGTAGTGCCTGCAGCTGTTGTATTTTGAGGATCCTAGGTGTACTGAATACTGGATGCTTTTTGGGAGACCAGAATACATAGTTCTGTGGGGGCTCAGTTTATGGAAACACCAGCATGGCACCAATAAATGCAATACCCAAAAAATCTTTATTGAAAATAGTACACAGCAAGCAAAAACATTAAAGGGAACCAATCAAGCTAAAAACGTCCATAAAGCTAAGGAAACGTGCTGGTACATCACCCAGCACACTTCCCAAACATACCCCTGTACCCTGCGTACCATGTAAATATAAACCGCAAAGATAGTTTAATTATCTCCCGCAATGTATGTAAATTACCTGCTAAGTAGTCATGGTGGGTGAGTGGCTTGTTCAAGTAGTCACGGTCCTGGGCCGGCTCCGGCACTGTAATCACGCCCCTCTGGGTGTGTTGAAAAGAACTGCATGCTGACGTCACCGGAAGGGCAGCATTGCACGTGCAGTACAGCGGGAGAAGACGCTGTTGTACCACATCATGCAGGCGTCAGCATGCAGTTCTGGCGTCAGCATGCAATTCTTTTCAAGCCACCCACCCACCGTGAATACTTGAACAAGCCACCCGCCCACCATAACTACTTGAACAAGCCACCCGCCCACCATGACTTGAACAAGCCACCCGCCCACCATGACTACTTGAACAAGCCACCCACCCACCATGACTTGAACAAGCCACCCGCCCACCATGACTACTTAGCAGGTAATTTACATACAGGGTGGGAGATAATTAAACTGACTTTGCGGTTTATATGTACATGGTACGCAGGGTACAGGGGTATGTTTGGGAAGTGTGCTGGGTGATGTACCAGCACGTTTCCTTAGCTTTATGGCCGTTTTTAGCGTGATTGGTTCCCTTTAAAAACCTGATACATACCAGGAGACCATATGGTAACAAACTTCCCACCAGTCCATCTGACCAAAGTATGAACATGACCCAATATAGAAAAATGAGAATGCTATTGTACTACTCCAATCAATGTGTAAACAACACAGCAAGGTAGTGCTCTCCTATATAAGTATATATGTATCATGCAGCTTACAGACATAAAGATGTCAGAGTGCAAAAACAAGCCGGGGGAGAGAGCAAAGTATGTATATCACCAGTAACATGCAGTCCAGGTTGGGGCTCATTGGATCCCGGGCTCCATGTTACTGGTGATATACATACTTTGCTCTCTCCCCCGGCTTGTTTTTGCACTCTGACATCTTTATGTCTGTAAGCTGCATGATACATATATACTTATATAGGAGAGCACTACCTTGCTGTGTTGTATACATATTGATTGGAGTAGTACAATAGCATTCTCATTTTTCTATATTGGTGCAGTGCCGGTCTCTATATGACATGTCTCTTTATGTTTTAATGTGACATATATACAGGTCCCCACACTATATCTATACACAAACACTTAAGATTCAGTCACACAAATACATATATATATACGCTATGCACCCCCACACATTATCTGTATACACACACTGCAGCATCATTCACACAAACACACATACACAGGGGCGTAACTAGAAATGGCTGGGCCCCAAAGCAAACTTTCCAATGGGGCCCCCCCTCCCGGCACTGGGGAAGAAATGGACACATGGCTTTGGCCACATGCATTGGCTACAAACACACATATCGTATCCGCAGCGAGTTTCTCACTGCGAATACGCAGTGAGACTCGCTGCAGATCCCGGCCCTGTGCTCTCAATGGCAGATAAACTCGCAGCAGGGATGTACATCCCCGCTATGAGTTTGTCTGCCCTTGAGAGCACAGTGCCGGGATCCTCAGAGAGTTTCACTGCGTATTCGCAGCAAGAAACTCGCGGCGGATGCGGCATGTGTGTTTGTAGCCTTAAAATATAAACAAGGTTGCACATTAAATGATCTGCATGGTGTCTGTAGCGATTCTCCTCACAGGATTGGTAGGCAACAGCTTCAGACAATGCACATTTAAAGCACACAGACATACCAGACCTAAACTATACCACCATACTGTGACTGGATAACACCCCCATACCAGACCTGACCAATACCGCCATACTGTGACTGGATAACACTGCCACACCAGACCTGACCAATACCACCATACTGTGACTGGATAACACTGCCATACCACACCTGACCAATACCACCAAACTGTGATTGGATAACACTGCCATACCAGACCTGACCAATACCGCCATACTGTGACTGGATAACACTGCCATACCAGACCTGACCAATACCGCCATACTGTGACTGGATAACACCCCCATACCAGACCTGACCAATACCGCCATACTGTGACTGGATAACACTGCCACACCAGACCTGACCAATACCACCATACTGTGACTGGATAACACCGCCATACCACACCTGACCAATACCACCAAACTGTGATTGGATAACACTGCCATACCAGACCTGACCAATACCACCAAACTGTGATTGGATAACACTGCCATACCAGACCTGACCAATACCACCATGCTGTGACTGGATAACACTGCTATACCAGACCTGACCAATACCGCCATACTGTGACTGGATAACACTGCCATACCAGACCTGACCAATACCGCCATACTGTGACTGGATAACACTGCCATACCAGACCTGACCAATACCACCACACTGTGACTGGATAACAACTCCATACCAGACCTGACCAATACCGCCATACTGTAACTGGATAACACTGCCATACCACACCTGACCAATACCGCCATACTGTGACTGGATAACACTGCAATACCACACCTGACCAATACCGCCATACTGTAACTGGATAACACTGCCATACCAGACCTGACCAATACCACCATACTGTGACTGGATAACACTGCTATACCAGACCTGACCAATACCGCCATACTGTGACTGGATAACACTGCCATACCAGACCTGACCAATACCGCCATACTGTGACTGGATAACACTGCCATACCAGACCTGACCAATACCACCATACTGTGACTGGATAACAACTCCATACCAGACCTGACCAATACCGCCATACTGTAACTGGATAACACTGCCATACCACACCTGACCAATACCGCCATACTGTGACTGGATAACACTGCCATACCACACCTGACCAATACTGCCATACTGTAACTGGATAACACTGCCATACCAGACCTGACCAATACTGCCATATACTGTGCTGGATAACACTGCCATACCAGACCTGACCAATACCACCATACTGTGACTGGATAATACTGCCACACCAGACCTGATACCACCATCTCCAGCCTGCTACTGCACGTACATATATCCAGCCTGCTACTGCACGTACATATATCCAGCCTGCTACTGCACTTACTGTATATTTATATATATCCAGCCTGCTACTGCACAATACATACACATACAGTACATCCAACCTGCTACTGCACTTACTATAAATATATACATCTCCAGTCTGACACTGCATATATGTATACATATATCCAGCCTGTCACTGCAAGGTAAAGTGGGACACTTGGTAGTAATTCTATGACTGTATGCAGGGTGACTATTACACATAAGGAGTTTTTTCAGTCCTACAGGAGCTGCAGTCACAGGGTACCTTACTATATAGACAGTGTGGGAATACAATTCCCAGTGTGGTCTGTCTGTGCCTTTGGGTGGGGGGCAGCAGACAGACCACATTGGGAGTTGTAGTCCTATGTCACAGCTCCTGTAGGAATAAAACCCCACACTTATGCTTCTCTGTAAGGCTACGTTCACACAGAGCAAAAGGGGCGGATTAGGCGAGGAAATATTTCCGCCTGAAATCAAGTGACGCTGAATTCAGAGCAGAATATAAGCAGAATGCAAGCAGAATCCCTGCGTATTCAGCTAGGAAAGTGTTCAGCTCGTAATCAGCTCTTGACAAATTCAGCGCGGAATACTCGAGGAATCCGCTCTGAATCCGCATGCATTCAGCGCTGAAATTTAGCGAGTATCTGGCGAGTAAACTAGACTATACCAGAATATATACTAGAATCCTCTTCCCCCCCCCTTTTTTCCCCATTTCCGCGCTGATTCAGCGCGTAATTTCCGCTTGTATTACCCTTGTATTCCGCGCTGAATACGCGCGTATTCCGCGCTGAAACAGAAAATTAGAGCCCCATTGGTTTGTATAGGCTTCCGCTAGCGGAAGAATGAACATGTTCATTCTTCTGGCGGAAAGCGGATTAGTTCAGTGCGGAAATTCCACTGTGTGAACTGCAGAGCAGAATTTCCATTCAACACAATGGAAATTAGCTCTGCACCTATTTTAACGGCTGAAATTTCAGCGCTGATTCAGCGCAGAAATTCAGTTGCTTTTGCTCTGTGTGAACGAGCCCTAAGATAGCAGGGAGCATACAACCCCCCTCCCCCACACACACCTTATCAGTGACACTTACAGAAGGAGGAAGGCGCTGTCCCTGTCCCTGTGCAAGGTCCCGGCAGGAGAGGGCTAGGGGGTCAGAGGTGAGAGCTGCTGCAGAAGGAGAGAAGTCTCCAGTCAGGATGGAGAGAGATGCTGCAGCCATGCTATATCTCACTATATCTCTCTGTGATGCTGCCCCCTGCTGGTGGGTGTTCCCAGCATTCCTATGATCAGCAGAACAGTGAGCATGTGCACAGGGACGGCGCTGATTGGCTGATTCTGACCAGAGGATCAGAGGAAACCAGGAAGACCTAGTGACCAGGAAGATGATTGGCATATGGGGAGAGACAGAGAAGTTCGTTAGTGACGTTTTGTCGCAAAATGGTGGCCGAAAACGGGGGTCAACAGTCAAGTGGAGGACTTCAGTTGCACAACTTCCTGTGGGGTGGTGCAGGTTTCAAAAAGAAGAGTAAGCTGCAGAAACCCATTATGTAAGTATATTGCAATGTTATATAATTTGACTTAACCCTTCTATTGCAGGTTAATTTTTTTTCACCGGAATACCCCTTTAAGCATTACCGGTCTGAAAGACTAGACACTGGAAAGTGAATTGGCTATTTATACTGCCTTCCTGCTGTGAACTTGAGTTAATTCTTTGTACCTTCTGACACTACGAGTGTCAACAAGTACTACGCATGTCATGTTGTTGTGAGCAATGTTTGATCTCGTCATTATTTATTGTTATTTTTGTTATTGTAAAAAATATAAAACTGAAAAATAAACAGTTTAAAAAAAAAACCCCACTGAGGATCAGAATAGTTTTTGGTGTTAAAGGGGTTAATGGTAGGCAGCAGTATGATTGTGGCTGCCTGTCATTATGCCTAGCTCCTGGGACTTTGGGGAAAATTTATCATGGGCTTTACTCCTATTTTTAGATGAATTATTTCCTTTTTCACCCATTTTTGTCTAAGCTCAATTTATGAACCAGTATTCCTCAGGTAAATATTTTTTTAGATGCGACTATTTTTAAATCTGCCTGTTTTGAGTATTCACCCAATAATTTGCATAATCCGGGGTTTGCTCCCAATTTATTACGGTGCAGACATATGTCTGGTCAGCACCAGGTGAATATGTTTGTAACCAGGCCCGCTTCTGCCATGAGGCGGAATGAGCCTTCCGCCTCAGGCGGCAGAATTTGCGGTCCGGCAGGGGGCGGCATTATGTCCCCCCTGCTGTCATTTTTGTTAAGTATCACTTAACAAAAATGAAAGCGGCCGCTCACCTGTCCCGTCGCCCGCGCTCTCCACATCCCGTCAGGTCCCGCGATGTCACCCTGCAGCTGTCACGGACCTCCAGGCTGTGGTGAGTGCCCGGGGTCGGTGGGGGACGCGCTGGGGTGATCGGGTCGCGCGGGACCGCCCCGCGCGACCCGATCACCCCACTCACTCACCACAGCCTGGAGGTCCGTGACAGCTGCAGTGTGACATCGCGGGACCTGACGGGATGTGGAGACAGCAGAGATCGCGGGCCGGCTGCGGTGTGGGACAGGTGAGCAGATGGCTTCTGCGGCAGCTGCGGCGGCGGCGGGGGGGGGGGGGACGTCCGGGGGGATGCCGGCTACCACTCGGGGCGGCCGCCTGAGGTTTGCCTCAGGCGGCAGAAACCCTTGAATCGGCCCTGTTTGTAACGTTTTTTAGCAACCTTTTTACTTAGACACATTTACAATGACAGAGCGACTTTTCCATAAATCACACACAATATCATAACAAAAAAAACAACAACCCACATTAGAATAGTCACACACATTAGACACCTTAGTAAATGTCCCCCATTATGTGTGCAGGTCTGCTTATACTGAAGCAGACATGATCAATCTATCTAGCTGATCGAGAACAAGTGGTGCCACTTCCTTCTAGGTGGTGCTGCACAGAACAAATCAATGGGCCCATCAGCCATAAAGCATGTAAAGTGCAGTGAAGCTAGAGTAGCAGGCACCTAGGGAAAACCTGACACTTAGCACGATTCCGGCGCTACACATCCTCCACTGCTAGCTGTCACAAAATAGAACCCCGCAAGGCTACTACACTGTAATAGTGTTGTGGGCAGTATCAAATGTCACGTCACAGGTAATATGGAGGCCACAGGAGACCAAAACTCCAACGCGTTTCAAAAATTACAACGATTTCCTTCGTCAGGGAGGAATCCCCATGGCTTCAACTCTGCTTTTATAGCATCAGATGTTAACCAGCACACTTCCTCCCTCGTTAAAAGGGTAGTGCGGCGCTAAACAATTATTTACAAAATAACACACATTACAAAGTTATACAACTTTGTAATGTATGTTATGTATGCGAATGGGCCCCTTCCCCGTGTTACCCCCCCACCCACGCTAGACCCGGAAATGTGGTGCATTATACTCACCGCATCTCGTGTCGACCCCTGTCTGCCATCTTGGGACAATGGCGTAGTCTTCGGGAGGCCAGCCGAACCGCTCCATCAGTCCCTCATGCCGGCCCCCCTCTGCCGCGTCATCAGCAGCTCAGCCGCGACTGGCTGAGCATAACTGTGCTCAGCCAATCGCGGCTCAGCACAGTTATGAAGCGGCAGAGGGGGGCCGACATGAGGGTCGGATGGAGCGGTTCGGCTGGCCTCCTGAACACTACGTCATTGTCCCAAGATGGTGGATGGGGGTCGACAAGAGATGCGGTGAGTATAATGCACCACACTTCCGTGTCTACCGTGGGTGGGGGGAAACAGGGGGAAGGCCGCCATTCACATACATAACATACATTACAAAGTTGTACAACTTTGTAATGTGTATTATTTTGTGAATAATTGTTTAGCGCCGTACTACCCCTTTAACCCCTTAGCGACCCATGGCGTACCTGCAGCCGGCAGTGCCTCTATTAGCTGGTGCGTCGGCTAATTAAGCAATTCAATGCAGCTGTCAAACCTGACAGCTGCATTGAAGTGCTTTATGCACAACATCCCTGGTGTCTAGTGGGACGGATCTCCCCCCGCGATGCGATCGCGACGCTGATCCCGGCTCGGCAATAGATTGCTGTGGCCTGCAGCAGGCCAAAGCAATCTATGACCGATCTAATCGATCTTTGCTGTGTATATACACAGCATTGATCTCTATGAGAGATCAGTGCTGTCTATATACAAGTCCCCCAGGGGTTTATGTAAAAAGAAAAGTAAAAAAGTGTTTTTATTAATAAAAAATCCCCTCCCCTAATAAAAGTCCAAATCACCCCCCTTTTCCCATTTTATAAATATAAATTAATAAATAAACATATAAATAAACATATTTGGTATCGCCGCGCACGTAATCGCCCGAACTATTAATTTATCACATTCCTGATCTCACACTGTAAACGGCGCAAGCACAAAAAAATTCCAAAGTGCAAAATTGCGCATTTTTGGTCGCATCAAATCCAGAAAAAATGTAATAAAAAGTGATCAAAACGTCGTATATGCGCAATCAAGGTACCGATAGAAAGAACGCATCATGGCGCAAAAAATGACACAGCCCCATAGACCAAAGGATAAAAGCGCTATAAGCCTGGGAATAGAGCAATTTTAAGGAAAATATATTTGTTAACAATGGTTTGAATTTTTTAAAAGCCATGAAATAATATAAAAGTTATACATGTTACATATCATTGTAATCGTAACAACTTGAGGAACATGCATAACAAGTCAGTTTTACCATAGAGCGAACAGCGTAAATGCAAAACTCCCCAAAATCAAAACAAATTTGTTTTGTTTTTTCAATTTGACAGCGCAAATGATTTTTTTCCGGTTTCACAGCATATTTTATGGAAAAATAATGTCTGTCATTGCAAAGTACAATTTGTTTCACAAAAAATAAGTGCTCATATAAGTCTCTAGGTGAAAAAATGCAAGTGCTATGGACTTTTAAACATAAAATGGAAAAAGCAAAAGCGCAAAAACGAAAATTGGCTTTGACCTTAAGGGGTTAAAGCAACTCTGTACCCACAATCTGACCCCCTAAACCGCTTGTACCTTCGGATAGCTGCTTTTAATCCAAGATCTGTCCTGCGTTCCGTTTGGCAGATGATGCACTTATTGTCATAAAAAAAATAATTTTAAAATTGCAGCTCTGTGCCCTAACTTTGCACCACCTCTCCTTCCCTCCTCCCCGCCTTCCTCATCATTAGGAATGCTCCAGGCAGATTGCCAACTATTCCCCACCTGTGTTACCACAGCACATGGGCTGGATCATTAAGACACCTGTGCAATGTTCAGCATGGAGAAAATGTTCCAGTGGCATTCCTAATGATGAAGAGGGTGGGGAGGAGGGATGGAGGGGGTGGTGCAAAGTTAGGACACAGATACGCCCGTAGGGCACGGAGCTGCAATTTTAAAATTAATTTTTTATGACAATAACTGCATCACCTGCTGAACGGACCGCAGGACAGATCTGGGATTAAAGTCAGCTATCCGAAGGTACAAGTGGTTTGGGGGGGGGGGGGGGTCAGATTGTGGGTACAGAGTCCCTTTAACCCTTGCTCTGCCGTTTTTGCTCCAAGGAAGTAGTTTCTCCATAAGGGATTCAATTTTGTATTGTACATTATATATATGTCTACACTAATCCTAGACATGTACACATATCACAAATTCGGGTAAGATAAATTAGAAAATTATCTAAAAAACATTATGGGGGAGATTTATCAAACATGGTGTAAAGTGAAACTGGCTCAGTTGCCCCTAAAAACCAATCAGATTCCACCTTTCATTCCTTACAGACTCTTTGGAAAATGAAAGGTGGAATCTGATTGGTTGCTAGGGGCGACTGAGCCAGTTTCACTTTACACCATGTTTGATAAATCTCCCCCTATGTGAAAATAATAAATAATTAAAAAAAACTTATCTACAAAACTTTTTAATTTCATTATCACAAAAAAGGGGAAAAAATAAAAATTTAAAGGGTATATATAAACAAATATGTGCATACATATACACCAGTGGCTCAGCAGACCACATATATGGATATACATACATACACATAAAATTAAAATTATCTATACAAAATATATATATAAAGTATATATAGAAATATGTAAATGATAATTGACATCACAGATATATATATAGAAAAGGAGTTAAAAATCCTCTAAAAAATATTTTATGTGTATGTAGGTATATGCATATATGTGGTCTGCTGAGCACATGTACACATGTTGTAGTGTTTGTGCAATACTATTTGTTCCAGGTTGGCAACATTTGAAGGTATTCGGCAACTGATACTTCCCACAACACTGTTGCACTGTGGTAGCCTTGCGGGGTTCTATTCTGTGACAGTTAGCAGTGGATGGTGTGAATCGGAGTCAGGTTTTTCCTTGGTGCTTGCTACTCCAGCTTCACTAGACTTATACTGAAGCAGCACTGCCCACATTAAAGGAGAAGCAGAAAAATGTTATTAAAGTATTGTATTGCCCCCCAAAAGTTATACAAGTCACCAATATACACTTATTACGGGAAATGCACATGCAGTGCTTTTTTTCCTGCACTTACTACTGCATCAAGGCTTCACTTCCTTGCTGTGGCTGCTGGACAGGATGATGGCAGGGGGACACTGAGGGACACAGGGCACTGGGGGGGACACTGAGCATCCCTCTGCCATCATCCTCTTATGCATGTTCCTCAAGTTGTTACGATTACTATGATATATAACATGTATAACTTATATTGTATCTGATGGCCTGTAAAAAATTCAAACCATTGTTAACAAATATAGGTTCCTTAAAATCGCTCCATTCCCAGGCTTATAGCGCTTTTATCCTTTGGTCTATGGGGCTGGGTGAGGTGTCAGTTTTTGCGCCATGATGTGTTCTTTCTATCAGTACCTTGATTGCGCATATACGACTTTTTGATCGTTTTTTATTACATTTTTTCTGGATTTGATGCGACCAAAAATGCGCAATTTTGCACTTTGGAATTTTTTTGCGCTGACGCCGTTTACCGTGCGAGATCAGGAATGTGATTAATTAATAGTTCGGGCGATTACGCGCGCGGCGATACTAAATATGTTTATTTATTTATTTATTAATTTATATTTATAAAATGGGAAAAGGGGGGTGATTTGGACTTTTATTAGGGGAGGGGATTTTTTATTAATAAAAACACTTTTTTACTTTTTTTTTTACATGGACTAGAAGCCCCCCTGGGGGGCTTGTATATACATAGCACTGATCTCTCATAGAGATCAATGCTGTGTATATACACAGCAAAGATCCATGAGATCGGTCATAGATTGCTATGGCCTGCTGCAGGCCATAGTAATCTATTGCCGAGCCGGGATCAGCGTCATTCCGACGCTGAGGCCCGGCACGGCCAGAAGAACCGATCTCCCCCCCACGATCGCATCGCGGGGGGGAGATCCGACCCACTAGACACCAGGGATAGTTTGCATAAAGTACTTCAATGCAGCTGTCAGGTTTGACAGCTGCATTGAAGTGCTTAATTAGCCGGCGCGGCAACGGGACCCGCGCCGGCTAACAGAGGCACTGCCCGGCTGCACGTGTCAGCCGGGATCAGCGCCGTTCAGAGCGGGGTCCCGGCGGGACCCCGCTCTGAACACCCCCGCGGCGCCATGACGTATCAGATACGTCATGGGTCGCTAAGGGGTTAATAAAATTCATTCCTATGAGAAAATTTATTACTCTCAGACAATTAAGGGCAAGAAGAATTACTAAAAATATGGGGGAGATGGAGACAAAGTGATTAGTTATTGTAATGGTGGTGGTCCCCTTTTCCCTTTTTTTTTTTTTTTTTTTTTTTTTATGCCCTGCAGCGACGCCCCTGTGGGGAGGGCGGGGGGTGGGCTAGGTTTGGGGGGGAGGGGGTTAGGTTATTGAATACATCAGGGATAGCTTGGAAGGAGTATACCTAGATCAGTTAGGGTAAGTCTATTAGTTTAGACAAAGGTGGCGTACATAGGCAAACATGCAATATATGTGTCAGTATAAGGATTGGGTCATGTTTGTTTGAACTGACTAAAAGACTGATCTTTAAATTAATCTGACACCTTTTGTATGTGGGTGTATTGAATATTGTTTAAAAGGTAATGCATATGGAACGCCTGGATTATCATCTCTGATCTGTTTGTATTTGTGCCATTTATTGATTTTGATTTTAAATATTCATTGTTATGTATTTCTCAAAAAAAAAACTATTGAATTAAAAAAAGAAAAACTGTTTTCCTTATGTGAAGTTCTCCTTTAAATGGCTTCTAACAATAACAAGTAAATGTTAAATCATGTCATAAAAAGCTATATGTCACCAAACTCACCATCACTACCTCTATCCCTTGCTGTCCAGATAGGGGAGTGAAGGGGACCTAACAGATCTGTTTGAACACAAACTACACCACAATTAGTTTATTAGAGTATTTTCCTATTTTCTGATTAGTTATTTATGCTTAATGTTTTGGTCTTGTAAATTCTACATTATATTGTAATTCTGTACTTGAAGTTTGACATTATCAGCCTTCTGGAGAACTGGGTGCTAGTTAAAAAAAAAGTAAGTGTATACAAGTGAACGGCATAGAATGACAAAGAAAATTACGCAACCCAAAATCAGTCCAAGACAAATAAATGAAAGCAATTACTGACTTTTCATTCACAGTTTAACAATGAAATATTATAACTGAAGTTATTTTTAAGGCTTCAATTAACAATAGCATTAGTTTTAACGCTCTGCATAAAAAGGATTGAAGCAATGGCCTCCTGTGGTTTTTCTATTCTGATTTGTATCTTCTCTCACAGTTCTTTTATGCAACTGTCTGATGCATGTATGGAAAGCAGATAATAAAAGAAACAGAAAAGGAAAAAAGGAATTCATGTGCAGTATAAAATGTATACTATAAAGAGGTAATACTTAAATGGGCACTGTCGTTACCAATAAATAATGTTAAAGCGTAACTGTCATTTACATGTCATTTTTTAGAAATCAACAAATATCAATAGTACAAGCAATTTTAAGAAACTCTGTAATAGGTTTTATTAGGCAAAAAAAACTCTTTCTGTACTCAAACAGCCCCCCCCCCTTCAGAAGAAGCAGGATTTCTGTGTCCATTATGCTCTATGGAGAGGGGAGGGGTCAAGGGGCATGAGTGAGTGTGGAGAGGAGAGAAGGCAGCCCTGCACAACACAATATCCTGCAATCTTCTCTCACCAAGCTCCGAAATAACCTTTTTAAAGTGTGTGTGTGTGTGTTTGTGTGTGGGGGGGGGAACCGCAACAATTTTCAATTTTGCATTTACGTTTTTATCTCCTCTCCTTCTAAGAGCTATAACTCTTTATTCTATAGATCAGTCTGAATACAGCGATATGCATATTTATATGGTTTTTCTAATGTTTTACTGTTTTTTTAACAGTAAAACCTGTTGTCACTTTTATGGGGCTTTTATTTTTTTATGTACAGGGCTGTATGAGGTGTCATAAGACCTCAACCAGCCCTGTGAGTTAAAAAAATGAAAGCGTTATGGTTTTTAGAAGGTGAGAAGGAGAACACTGTATTTTAAATGGAGCTGAAAAAACATTGTGTGAACATAGCTTAAAGGGGTTGTCCGGCGATAAAAAATTATTCACAGAATAACACACATTACAAAGTTATACAACTTTGTAATGTATGTTATGTCTGTGAATGGCCCCCTTCCCCGTGTTTCCCCCCACCCACGCTAGACCCGGAAGTGTGGTGCATTATACTCACCGCATATCGTGTCGTCCACGGTCTCCGATCGTCAGCAGTGACGTCTTCTTCGGGAGGCCGGCGGATCTTCCCGAGTGCCGGCCACCCTCTGCAGCGTCATCCGAAGCTCAGCCGCGATTGGCTGAGCATAACTGTGCTCAGCCAATCGCGGCTGAGCGGCTGATGACGCGGCCACGTCATCAGCTGCTCAGCCGCGATTGGCTGAGCACAGTTATGCTCAGCCAATCGCGGCTGAGCTTCGGATGACGCACACAGGTAATGTATAGCGCACCACACTTCCGGGTACACGGGTGGGGGTGGTGGGACACGGGGAAGGGGGCCATTCACAGACATAACATACATTACAAAGTTGTATAACTTTGTAATGTGTGTTATTCTGTGAATAATTTTTTATCGCCGGACAACCCCTTTAAGTTAATTTGAGTTTTTAAGTATTAGGAATTACTTTATATCCTACCCAGTCTAGTCACTGATAAGTTATGTGTACTTAGATTACTACAGTGTACTTACACTCACTTAGATCGGAAAATACAGTGTTTAGGGTGGACAACAATTCATCCACTTCCGATGCATTTCCCCCATACTATATCTATGGGTTCTTCAGGGAGTAAGGTTGGGAGGTAATGCAGACTGTCTCTTTAATGTTTGTCTCTGTGTTGTAAGGTAGTTCATCTGTTTATCACTAGAGTGAGTCCTGGAGTGGTGACCAGATATATACTGGTGAATCTGATGAATCAAGATTCCCTGCAACCTCACAGGCGTTACCAAACTCTTGAGCACCTCTAGACCAAGAGGGCCACCAATAGGATCAGGTGAGCAGATGTTTCTTACCAGCAATTCCAGGACGCCAGCTAAATCAGAGAAGTGAGTTTCCTTCAAGACTCTAAGACAAAGATTGGGGTGCATAATCAGTTTCCCCTAAGGGGTATTCCTGGGAGCTGGCCACAAAGCTGGCCACAAGAGCAGCCATATTAGACTGGAGTGTGGCAACTACCAAACTGGGATTAAGAATTTTCTTAGGGTCTTCCTTAGGGGCATCATTGGTATAAAAATGGCAGGTGTACATTTTTGTTGCTGGGATGTTATGTTACAACAAAATTAAAACGAAAAAAAAAACAAAACAATGCCCAACAAGGCTGTCTAGGAGAAAAATGTTTAGCATTATCCAGATAGAGGAGATTTTTGTAATCAGTAATTACCATAATTTCATGTTTTGCCCCCTCGAGGAAGTGCCTCCGCTTTTAACCTCTTAAGGACGGAGCCAATTTTAGTTTTTGCGTTTTCATTTTTTCCTCCTTGTGTTTAAAAGGCCTCAGCACTTGCATTTATTCACCTAGCAACCCACATGAGCCCTTGTTTTTTGCGTCACTAATTGTACTTTGCAATTGCAGACTTTTTTGCATAAAATATGCTGCGAAACCAGGAAAAATTATCTTTGGGGTTTTTTCATTTTTACGCCGTTTACATGTTGTTCCTCAAGTCGGTATGATTAAAACGATATGCAACTTACATAACTTTTATATTATTTGATGGCTTTAAAAAAAATAAGACCTTCTACAGAAAAAAAACGTTCTTTAAAACTGCTCTATTCCCAGGCTTATAACGCTTTTATCCTTTGGTCTATGGGGCTGATTGAGGTGTAATTTTTTGCGCCATGATGTGTTCTTTTTGATCGCTTTTTATTACAATGTTTCTGGATTTGATGCGACCAAAAATGCACAATTTTTGCACTTTGGTGGGTCTTCGCACTTACGCCATTTACCATGAACAGGAATGTGATAAATTAATAGTTCGCGAGATCACACACACAGCGATACCAAACATGCTTATTTATTTATTTTTACTTATAAAATGGGAAAAGGGGGGGATTCAAACTTTTATTAGGGGAGGGTGTTTTTTATTAATGAAAACACTTTTTTTTTATATAACTTATACATTAATTAGAAGTCTCCCTGGGGGACTTCTAATACAACTACACTGATCTCCCATAGAGATCAGTGTAGCTGTATTATACAGCACCAATCCATGATATTGGTGCTCTATTGCTTTGGTCTGGTCTGCTGACGCTGAGGCCCGGCCCGGCAAGACCAATGGATCCCCCCTCCGTGATCGCATCGCGGGGGGATCCCGTCACTAGATACAGGGATGGGCTGCAAATAACACTGTTAGATGCAGCTGTCATGTTTGACAGCTGCATCTAAAGGTGTTAATTAGCGGCAGCGGGCCGATAGCCACGGTCCCGTGCTGCAGATAGCAGTCGAAATCGCGGCAGTTCAGAAAAGCGGCGCGGCCCCCTTCTGAGCACCTCTTGCGGACATATACCGTATGGGTACGGCATATGTCCTTAAGAGGTTAAACGCCTATTTGATGGCCAGGAATTACAGTAACTGACATCATAATTACGTTCAGTGGGAGAGAAATTCCTCAGGGAAACAGGTTTTAAATGTTTAAGGGTTTTAGGACCCTTGGGAAAAAACAGCTTCCACTCCTACCTCAGAAGCATATCAAAATTGAGGCTTCCACAAAACACCTTTTAAATTGTCTAAATGCCTGTTCAGCCTCTGGAGACCAATTGACCCGAACAGCTCCTTTTTGGTTAGGCCAGTTAAAGGTTTGTCAATGTCTGAGAATTTTTTGATGAATTTTCGATAATTAGCAAAACCTATAAACCGATGAAGTGCTTTCAGTAGAATATTCCTAATTTTCAGTAACCATGATGTTAAGTGGATCCATGCAAAAAGGAATTCAGAGTTAATACACAACCCAATAAAGTGACCTTTTAGATAACTTGGCACATCTTTTTTCTCCACAAAAATCAATCCAGCCCCCAGGAGAGAATTACTGTAGCTGGACCAATGTCCTTTTTGTGTGTCCTGTACAGTGGTTGACCCCCTGCGATTATGCAATTTTTTTAAGGAAGACCCCTTTAATTTACTGTATGTTTCAGAAGGTATCTGTTTGCCTCTCCCATTACTCAATAGCGCAACTCAGGTGCTAATGTTTTTCATCGGTGGTTTGGGCTTGGTAGGACACTGCTCCTAACTGCATGGGATTGTCCCTCAACGTAACAGGATGATGAATATGTCTTTTAACAGAAACAGAGTAGAAGACAATAGTTTAAGGGAGGTCAGAGCCTGCTGTCTCTCTACGCCTTTCCCAACGTCTATGGTCAATCCAAACTGCTAAAGCCACTGTCTTCTCTTACGAGGAGGAATCAGCATCCTTTACTTTATGAGAAAGCCCCTGCTTTAACAGTGCTTTCAGAACAGGCTCACACCAACCTGTACCACCCTATGCTTAAAAAAACTCCATACAGTAATCCTCGACAGGGTGCTTGCCCTGATAAATGGTGAAAAGATGGGTTTCTGCTAGCTTAACATTATCTGGTTGTGAAGGAATAAAAAAAACTGTCTAGATTAGACCACTCCTCAGACCCGGGGGAGGTTTCAAAAAAATGTAAAAATTATTTACATGAAAATAAAAACGGCATGACTCCTAAAAGGCCTCATATTTCTCTTGGTCCTCAGAGAACCTATCCAGGAGTAGCATAGTGAGTCTAGAGGCACTAACAACAACTGGAAGTGGAGCTGTAACTGGGGGATTCTCAGCAGCCTTGACCTGGTTTTCAGATAACACATGTACCTGCTTGGCCAACTCAACCACCAATCTGCCCCCCCCCCCCCACTCTATGTGATTTACCAGATCCTTAATGGTTGCCATAAGTACAAAGGGAGAAGGAGTATATGGCTGTCTATTTTGTCAGAACCATAGGAGGAATATGTTTGGGAAGGGACAGGAAGAAGGACACAGACCGCCCTAGCCTGGTCCCACTCAGCTGACTCTACTGTCTTGCCTCAACAGTCCAAGGTGACTGCAGACAATTGCGTCGATAGTCCCTTGCCGAGGCTAAGGTGAAACATGGAACAAGACAGACGAACACAAAGGCTATGCAAAAGAAAAGCCCGTAGAGCTTCATTAAAGAGTCTCGTAACACAGAACTAGCCAGATATTCCTCCGGGAAGGACCCAGCCATGGAGTGGCTCCTGTAGGGAAACCACCATCAACACATTATTAATTGACCTTATAAGTCAATGTAATGACAAGGGAAAAACCAAGGCCAGGTATCCATCCACATACAGGTGTTTCGGGGTGTTGCCCCTTTTTAGTGTGGAGCAGGATTCTGGCTAGGTGGGCGCAAAGCCTAGCAGAGCCATAAGAAAAATAGATCAGTGATCTCAGGGAGACCAGCCAAACGATAACACTGTGGCTGCTAGTGAAAGCGCTTAATGCAGTAAAATCCTAGGTGCATTGCCCCCTGGGAAACATGAATATGCAAAAGAAAAGCCAGTGGAGCCTCACTAAAGAGTCTCTAAACACAGGACTAGCCAGATATCCCTCCGGAAAGGACCCAGCCAAGGGATGGCTCCTGTAGGGAAACCACCATATTAAGTGACCCTATAAAGTCAATGTAATGACAAGGGAAAAACCAAGGCCAGGTACCCATCCACATACAGCTGTTTCATGGTGTTGCCCCTCATCAGTGTGGAGCAGGATTCTGGCTAGGTGGGAGCAATGCCTAGCAGAGCCATAAGAGAAACAGATCCCTGATCTCAGGGAGACCAGCCAAACGATTGTTGCAGGGGGCAGTGCACATAGGATTTTACTGCATTGAGCTCTTTCACTAGCAGCCGGCAGTGTTATCGTTTGGTTGGTCTCCCTGAGATCAGCGATCTGTTTCTCTTATGGCTCTGCTAGGCATTGCTCCCACCTAGCCAGATTCCTGCTCCACACTGATAAGGGGCAACACCCTGAAACAGCTGTATGTGGATGGATACTTGATTTTGGTTTTTCCCTTGTCATTACATTGACTTATAGGGCTACTTAATATGGTGGTTTTGGTGGTTTCCCTATAGGAGCCACCCCTTGGCTGGGTCCTTCCCAGAGGGATTTCTGGCTAGTCCTGTGTTTCGAGACTCTTTAATGAGGCTCCACAGGCATTTCTTTTGCATATTCATGTTTCCCAGGGGGCAATGCACAGAGGATTTCACTGCATTGAGCGCTTTCACTAGCAGCCAGCAGTGTTATCATTTGGCTGGTCTCCCTGAGATCAGCGATCTGTTTCTTTTATGGAACACAAAGGATAGTCATACAGGCCAGGTCACACCAAACAGGTAATGCAGCACAAAATTTAGGATCCAATAGAATAGTCAGAGAATCAAAAGCTGGGGTCAGGAAAGCCAGATGTAACAATGAAGGGAATAAAGCAACAGGGAAAGGATACAGGTTGTAAAACTGGACACAGGAGCTATGGAGACGCAGAAAGGAAGCCCAGTCTGATAAAGTAAAGCTGTTTTCAGGAGGTAGCGGGCAAAACTGGCGATTGGAAGAATATTCCAGCTGTAACATTTTACAAATTAACATTGTTCCTCACAATATAAAAAATACTCTTTACTCTTCCAGATTTTAGTAGCAGATATAATGGGACACTTTATTTTAATACCTTTCCATTCTAAGAATAGAACATTCATACCTGCAAATCAGTTTTTTCATTGAAAACATAAACATGATTAGGGAAGCATAAGCTTGTTTTTTTATATAATTTTTTTTTCTGTGTATACACAGAGAAAGTGCCGTATAAAAACTGTACCTGCCATACAACCAAAAACTCACCCACTGGAAATTAAAAATGAAGCATGGCTCTGCATACAAATTGCATTTTAAAGTGTTTTTTTGAATAAAACCTACTTGTTCCCTATCCACAGGATAGAGGACAAGTAAAAGGTTGCAGAGAGGTCTGACTTCTGTGCCCCCTGGCAATCTCCAGATCGGCCCTGGCTCCCTTGTTTTGAATAGAACTGCGGGTTGGCATGTGACCCGTGGATCTATTCATTATCTATGGAGCCGCCGGAAAGAGTGGAGTGTTGTACCCCCTTAAATGATAACAGAATAAAGTACACTTCACTTAGTGGCAGCTCAATTCTATGCAGCTTGAATTTTGTTATTTAACTCCTTAAGGACCCATGACGTACCGGTACCTCATAGGAGCCTGACACTTAAAGACCCATGATGTACCGGTACGCCAGTGGGTCCGGCGGCGCTATCAAGCGGACAGACATTAACCACTGCAGTGCTGCAATCACAGCATTTAAAGTGACAGGCGCCCAGCTGTCCGATCGGGATCCCCGCAGTGTGACTCTGGGGGTTCTGATTGTTCTAACTGACTGCAAAAGGTCTCTTTCCTTCCTCCCGGCAGTCAAATCGGCAATCAGTTCATAGAGTCTGCCACAAGCAGATGATGCAATCATCAGATAACACTGACTATGGCATAGCAAGGATCAGGGGGAGTTAAAAAGTTAAAAATTAAATTTAAAAAAAAAAGTTTTAAAAAAACATGACATAGCCCACTTGACATTTCCCACTGTATTACTAAAACGTAAAGATAATAAAATAAATAAACATATTATATACCGTATACCATGTGAAATTGTCCTATCTATTAAAATAAAACAATATTGTACCCGCACTGTGAACAGCGTAAACAAAAAGCAGTAAAAAACACCAGCATTGATGATTTTTTTATTACATTCTATAAAAATTTTTTTTTATAAAAAGTGATTAACACGTCCGATCTACACAAATATGGAACTAATAAAAACTAGAGATCATGGCGCAAAAATGATGCCCCATAGGGGAAAAAATAAAAGCGCTATAAGTCACAATAGGGCCATTGTAATCTTACCTATTTGCAAAAAAAAAAAAAAGGTTTTACTGATAAAAAAAAAAAACAGTAAAACATTAGAAGCGCTATATAAACTGCATATCGCTGTATTCATACTGGCCTATAGAATAAAGATATTATGTCAATTTTACTGTAAAAAGCATTACATAAACACAGGACTCCCCAAAAATTGCAGAATTGTATTTTTTCCCAATTTCCCCATAAATAATATTTTGGGGGTTTCGTCATTAATTTTTTCAAAGGACACTTATTTTAGAAAAAAATAAGCCTGTACCTGACCCTGTAGATGTTAAAATAAAAGAGTTATAGCTCTTAGAAGGCGAGGAGGAAAAAACGAAAATTAGCACGATCCTTCTCCCTGTCGTACGCCTCCGCCGTAAGTTTCAGAAACGTTCCCCTTAGTGTCCAGTGTTACACGATTTTGTCAGTGACGATCTTCATGTGCTGAAGTAAGATTGAGTGGGGCATTGTAGTGCAATTGTGTAGTTGGTGTACAATATAGTGTAGGCATATGTTTACCCATTATTGATACAGTGTCTCTAGTGTGAGATCTTTTTCATCTGAACTTCCATGTGTATCCCTGTCCTGATATGTTGTACTGTGGACATCTCTTTTTTAGTGTGATGTGTTGAATTATGAATTTTTATTAATAAAGTATTTGTATTGTAAAGGAAAATGATGCTCATATTCTTTTGTATCAAGGATTAATATGTATTTAAAGGACAAGTGCCATAAAAAACTTTTTCCCAGTAATTGAAGCACATTACAAAGTTATATAACTCTGTAATATGCTTCAATCACCTATCTGCCTCCCTTCCCTGTCTTTTCCCCCCTCCACCCCCCACCAGGAAGTGTCCTGACTCACACAGACCTGATTACTGTCGTCACAGTCACCAAGCTCTTTTCTCAGCTCCTTCTCCTGTTACACTAGCCTCCCCTCTCCCCTGCCTTGTCAGGTGACAGCTTGCTCAGCTCCCATTGGCTAAACAACTGCAAGCCATCACTCTTCACATGTGATGCTTATCTTCCCTCCGACTGACTCCGGCAGATAGGCAGCCCCCCCTCACCTCATACCCTCTCTCCTGCTGCCATGGACTCAGTGAGTGAATTAGTCATGTCACTAGAGAAGATAAGCTGAGGAAGCAGTCACCTGACAAGGAGGGGGAGGGGGAGGCTGGTGTAACAGGACCTAGAGCAGCCTTCCTGCTGATGACTCATCCTCACAAGAAGGAGCTGCCTGGGGACGGTGACGACAGTAATCAGGTCTGTGTGAGTTAGGACACTTCCTGGTGGGGGGTGGAGGGGGGAAAAGACAGGGAAGGGGGGCAGATAGGTGATTGAAGCATATTACAGAGTTATATAACTTTGTATTGTGCTTCAATTACTGGGAAAAAGTTTTTCATGGCACTTTAACACCTAACCAATAGGAACTTGTAAACCACTCATGTCCTTTCTTGGTTGGATGCCGTTATATAGTGCCACTTCTAGTGCCTCAATAGATTTGACAGAACCAAAGATGTAACCTAATTGGGGGAAGAGCGTGGTCCAATAGGAATGCAAAGGGTTCAATATTTTATTTACAGGGATTGGAAAAGGCTTTTTGATGGTGCTTTGTTGTAATTTTTGGCACATGTGTTTTTCAAGACAGTACAGAAAAGATTTACATGAGCCGACTATACAGTAATCCGACTAAGCAGGAACTCCACTGAGCAGAAATACTGGGTTAACTTCAAGCGCCGCACCCACAGATTGGTTTGAGTGGATACTCAATTCACAGCACCCACTGACTGATAATAGCAACTATTTTCACGGCACCCACTGATTGATAAAAGGAATTTTTTTCAAGCCACGACTGTTTGAGAATAGGGAATGTTTTCTAAGCACACACTGCCTCACTGGTGTATAATAGGAAATGTTTTCACAACTCTCCGTGACTTGGTATAATCCACACCCAGAACCCAGTGACCTAGTATACTGCACAGAGAATCGGTATAATGCACATCCAGCTACAGTACTTTGTATAATGCACACCCAGAGAATTGGTATAATGCCATGCCAGCACCCAGTGACTTGATATATTGCATACCTAGAGAATTGGTAAAATGCCCAGCCAGCACCCCAAAAAGTCACACATACGCAAGTGTGGTACCCAAAGAACCTACATATCATAGTGCAAAAAAAGCCGGCACACGGTCCCATAGAGCAAAAAAATAAAGGTCAGAATAGAGCCAGTTTTACTTTGATGTGATGAACTGACTTGAGGAACATAAATATGGTGTCTGTTTTACCACATGGTATATGGCGTAAAGACGACCCCCCCCATCCCAATTTGAAAAATGACTCTTTTTTCCCAATTTTACTACCCAAACAATTTTTTTCCTAGTTTTGCAACATATTTTATAGAAACATTAAGTCATTATAAGGGTGCATTCACACGTAACAGATCCACAGCGGATTTCTCGCTGCAAATTCACAACGAGATCCGTTGCGGATCCCTGCCCTGTACAATTTTGGCAGACAAACTCGCAGCGGGATGCACATCGCGCTGTGAGTATGTCTGCAGCCCGCCCCGTATATTTCACCTGTTTACCGCTACAGCTTGTTTCTTGGCTCCTGGCAAGTCCCCGAAGCATCTCCCTGCGAGTTTGTCTGTCCATATTGTACAGGGCAGGGATCCGCAGCGGATCTTGCAGCGAATTTGCAGCGATAAATCCGCTGCGGATCCGTTACATGTGAGCGCACCCTAAAGTACAATTGGTATCACAAAATAAAAAATTAAAGTGCTATGGCCTTTTAAACACGAGAAAGTAGCAACTCAAGTGCAAAAATTAACATTTGCTTGGTTCTTAAGGGGGTAATAGAAAATAACTAAACACAATTCAGGGGTGGACAGTCATTTAAATCCTCTTTCCTAAATAAGAATGTAAAAGTAACTTAAATATAGAAACATCCAGATGGCTTTATAAACACAGTTTTAATTTAATGTATGTTTGTTGTTTCTTTCAAAACTGAGCAAAAATGTGTATGGTTTCAGATTAATTGCATTTTCTTTAAAGCGAAAGTACCAATTGACAACCTAAAAATTTTGTCTTACATCACCCGGTGGAGCAGTCCGTTTTTCAAATTGCAGCCTAGGTCAGCCCATATGCGGCGATTTCGTGACATTCGATTCCGCATGACACACACAGACTTGATTCTAAAGAGGGTCCATCATTGAGGGAAGAGAGATATCAGTACACTGGGGCAACGGGCCCACCTTCAGTGCATAGAGCAGGAGCTTGGAAAAGCCTCTTTGACTCTTTGTACCAGAGAATAAAAACATTTTCTATGCTATGGTAACACAAATATATTTAAGGTACCATGTGTCTTCTTTATGTAACAGACCCTAAAAGTGTCTGCAGTTTGGAACACGCATTACAGCTGACAGATTTTCTTTACAGAAGTCTTGTGAAACTAACAATTGACAGGCAGGCAGTGGGGTGCGGGAAGATAATAAAAAAACCTATACTTACCAGTCCCCGTGCCCCAGCGCTGCTCTCTCTTCCACAGCTGCTGGAAGTGACTTTCAGTCATTTTTGACTGGGTTCTGTGTATGTCATGGTCTTCAGCTGCAATGTCACATACTCGGCAGATGGATTGCCTGCTCAGCCAGTCAATGACTGCAGTGGTGTCCATCCCCAGTCAGTGATTGGCTGAGCAGGCAATCCATCAGCCGAGTACATGCTGTTGCAGCTGGAGGAGCTGCAGGAGGCAAGTGGCTTTTGGATGTCATTAACCCCTAGACGACCCTGGACGTAGGGTTACGTCATGGAAGTCTGTCCCCAGACGACCCATGACGTAACCTTACGTCATGGGTGTTATTCCCGCTATGAAGCACGCTCCGGAGCGGAGCGCGCTTCATAGGAGGTGGGGGCCGGCTGCAGTGAGCAGCCGGGATCTCACCGGTAATGACACGCTGCAGCGATCGCAGCGTTTAAGTGTAAGTGACAGGGGGAGTCCCCTGTCACTTACCGATCGGGACCCCCGCAGTGTGACTGCGGGGGTCCCGATCGTTGAAACCGAGAGCCGGAGGTCTCTCACCTGCCTCCATGCGGTCCGATCGGCGATCTGCTACACTGAGCCTGCACAGGCAGGCTCAATGAGCAGAGCGCCGATAACACTGATCAATGCTATGCCTATGGCATAGCATTCATCAGTGTATAAATCAAAGTAATGTATGTACAAGTCCCCCAAAGGGACTTCAAAAGTGTAAAAAAAAAAAAGTTCAAAACACTAACACACTACCCCAAAACCCCTCCCCCAATAAAAGTCTAAATCACCCCCCTTTCCCATTATATAAATAAAACATATAAAAATGAATAAATAGATAAACATATAATATACCATAGCGTGCGTAATTGTCCGATCTATTAAAATATAACAAGCGTCATTGCGAACGGTAAACGGCGTACACGAAAAGAGGGGAAAAAGTGCGCAGATTACCGATTTTATGTTACATTATATATTAAAAAAAATCAATAAAAAGTGATCAAAACGTCCGATCTTCACAAATATGGTATTAATAAAAACTAGAGATCATGGCGGAAAAAATGACACCCCATACAGCCCCATAGGTGAAAAAATAAAACCGTTATAAGCGTCACAATAGGCCCATTTTATTAATATTTAATTGCCAAAAAAAAGGATTTCATAAAAAAAAAAATATATAACATTAGAGAATCTGTGTAAACCTGCATATGGTTGTGTTCGGACTGACCTATAGAATAATAGTGTCATGTCGCTGTTACCATATAGTTCATTACGTAGACACAGGAACCCCCCAAACGTTACCATATTGCATTCTTTCTTACGATTTCACCTATTTATATCTTCATAAATAATATATTTGGAATTCCATCATACATGTTATGGTAAAATGAATGACGCCATTACACAGTACAACTATTCCTGTAAAAAACAAGCACTTACATGGCTTGTAGATAGAAAACTGAGAGTGCTAGAGCTCTTAGAAGGGGAGGAGGGAAAAACGAAAGCACTAAGATCAAAATTTGCGCGGTCCACTGGGTCATTTTGGGCCTGGTCCTCAAAGGGTTAAGGAAGAGCTATCCTACAGACAGGAGTGGAGCTGTTTCTGGGAAAAGGCTGTATTCACACAATACGTATATCTGTCGCGTTTTTTAACATGCATTTTGATAGGTGAACTTATTGAGAGACTTAAAGTGAACCAATCAGCCCAAATGGGCTGATATGGTTCCCAGAAGTGCTGTATAAAGCTCCTGCAGCAGCTGCTGCAAAAGCTTTATGCTGGAGGAAAACAAGTTTTATTCCCCGAGCATGACAGACAGAGGTGCAGAGGTGGGGAGGTAGTCATCTGGGCGGCTCCCTGCCCGTGCCTAGTCACTGATCTCTGCCTTTCACCGGTGACTAGTGACGTGTGGGGAGCCCAGATGACTACCTCCCCGCCTCTGCCTGTCACGCACCTGGGGAATAAAACTCGTTTTCCTCCATTATAAAGCTCCTGCAGCAGCCACAGCTGGTACGTGCCGTGGCTGCTGCAGGAGCTTTATACAGGGCTGATTGGTTCCCTATAAGGCCCTATTACATGAAGAGATTATCAGCCATATTCATCTCGTGTAATAGAATACAATGATCAGCCAACATACACGATGTTGGCTGATAGCTGTCTTTCAACATGCTGAAAAATCAACCATCTAGATCTAGATGCGACAAGTTGCTCCAGCCAAGTACCCCCAAGGGTGCGATCCATTATAAACATTGCCTTAGGGTCGATTCACACGTACGTTTCACAGCAAAATCCACTGCAATACTCTGTACTGCTATGGCCTATGACTTTGCATTCTCGCAGCAGATTTTCAGTCTGCTGTGAGAATGTAGCCACCGCCTATTTAACTAGTTAGCTGTCGGGTCTTGAACAGATCATGCTTACCTGTCCACACTCCCACCTGCTTCTCAGGCTCCTGGCTTATTAAGGACCATCAGTGACCTGCGAGACTGAGAAGTAGGTGGGAGTGCGGACAGGTAAGCATGATCTGTTCAAGACCCGGCAGCTAACTAGTTAAATAGGCAGTGGCTACATTCTCGCAGTGGACTGAAAATCTGCTGCAAGAATGCAGAGCTATTGGCCATAACAGTACAGAGTATTACAGCGGATTTCTTTTTGAACTCTGTACGTGGGAATCTCCCCTTAATTAGGCCAAGATCAGACTGCCCCATAGGCTCTGGATAATATCGGTCAGCAACTGATTCACAGATTAGATCCCCCCATTACAATGTGACTGAGCTGTAGGACCCAGTAATGGGGCTCAAGTAATAATGTCATATAATAATGACCCCTTCTCCAATAATAATGCCCCCTGTGGCCAGTATTAATACCCACCCAATGCCTCCTGTAACCTGATATGCCCCCTGCAGCCGGGTATGACCAGTATAACCATGTATGTTCACTGCACCCACATAAACCGCTTGCAGTTAGATGTACCCCTTTTAGCCAGATATGTCCCCTAAAAGGGGACATAGGTCTGTCTCTTGCAGTCAGGTATGTCCCATGGAGCAAGATGTGCCCCTAGCCGAGTATGTCCCCAAGATAGGCTGCCTGTAGCTAGGTATGCCCACTGCAGTCAGATATGTTTATTGATGCCAGACACCTCCCCCATCATAGCCAGATACCTCCCCATGTAGTCAGATACCCCCCCATCATAGCCAGATACCTCCCCATGTAGTCAGATACCTCCCCATGTAGTCAGATACCTCCCCATGTAGTCAAATACCTCCCCATGTAGTCAGATTCCCCCCATCATAGCCAGATACCTCCCCATGTAGTCAGATACCTCACTATGTAGACAGATATCTCGCCATTTATTCAGACACCTCCCCATTTAGTCAGAAACCTCCCCCATGTGGTCAGATACCTCCCCATGTAGTCAGATACCACCATCATAGCCAGATATCTCCCCATGTAGTCAGATGCCTCCCCCATGTAATCAGATGCCTCCCCCATGTAGTCAGATGCCTCCCCCATGTAGTCAGATGCCTCCCCCATGTAGTCAGATGCCTCCCCCATGTAGTCAAATACCTCCTCCAATGTAGTCAGATACCTCCCCATGTAGTCAGATACCTCCCCATTGTAGTCAGATACCTCCATCATGTAGTCAGATATCTCCACCATGTAGTCAGATACCTCCCCATGTAGCCAGATACCTCCCCATGTAGCCAGATACCTCTCCATGTAGTCAGATACCTCCCCATGTAGTCAGATACCTCCTCATATAGTCAGATACCTCCCCATGTAATCAGATACCTCCCATCATAGCCAGATACCTCCCCATGTAGCCAGATACCTCCCCATGGAGTCAGATACCTCCTCCATGTAATCAGATACCTCCCCCATGTTGTCAGATACCCCCTATAATAGCCAGATACCCCCTTATGTAGTCAGATACCTCCCCATGTAGTCAGATATCTCCCCATGTAGTCAGATACATCCCCAATTAGTCAGATACATCACCATTTAGTTAGATACCTCCCCCATGTGGTCAGATACCTCTCTCATGTAGTCAGATACCTTCTCCCATGTAGTCAGATACCTCCTCCCATGTAGTCAGATACTTCCTCCCATGTAGTCTGATACTTCCTCCCATGTAGTCTGATACCTCCTCCCATGTAGTCTGATACCTCCTCCCATGTAGTCAGATGCCTCCCCCATGTAGTCAGATGCCTCCTCCCATGTAGTCAGATACAGTATCTCCTCCTATGTAGTCAGATACCTCCTCCCATGTAGTCAGATACCTCCCCATGTAACCAGATACCTTCCTATGTAGTCAGATACCTTATAAAGAGGCACAGCAGGAACATTATTACTATTTACCTCGGGGCACCCCTACCAAATGAGGTGCTACGAAATACAAAAAAAAACACTTCATACAGGGACTCACAGGTGACATCTTCTTTAATCTGAGGTATCTGTTTCCTTTCTGTTTCCTCCCCATCCGGCTCAGACCACCATGATGATTTCTTGCAGCTACAATTCATCTTTATAGAACCTGCCAGACAAACATCTTAGGCTCTGCACATTTCCAGCATCATCCTTCCTTTATTCCCTCCTATAGGCTCCCATACAGTAGTAATTCTGCTGTTTGGTGTCATGTGCAGTAAAGTGATTAGGTATGTGGGTTACCCCCCATATGTAGGATGTACTGCCTTGCCCCCATATAGTAATAATTTCCCCTGCTGTGCCTCCATATAGTAATAATGTCCCCTGCTGTGCCCCCCATATAGTAATAATATCCCCTGCTGTGCCCCATATAGTAATAATGCCCCCTGCTGTGCCTCCATGTAGTAATGTCCACTGCTGTGTCCTCCATATAGTAATAATGCCCCCTGATGTGCCCCATATAGTAATAATGCTTCCTGCCGTGTCCCCATATTGTAATAATACCCCCTGCAGTGCCTTCATATAGTAATAATACCCCTGCTGTACCCTCCATATAGTAAGAATCCCCCCTGCTGTTCCCCCATAGTAATCCCCCTGCCCTGCTGTGCCCCCATATACTAGGAATATCCCTACTGTACACCCATATAGTAAGAATGACCCCTGCTCTGCCCCCATAGTAATGTCCCCTGTAATGCCTCCATAGTAATGCCCCCATAGTAATGTCCCCTGTAATGCCCCCATAGTAATGGTCCCCGTAATGCCCCCACAGTAATGTCCCCTGTAATGCCCCCATAGTAATGGTCCCCGTAATGCCCCCACAGTAATGTCCCCTGTAATGCCCCCATAGTAATGTCTCCATAGTACTATCCCCTGCTTTGCCCCCTGATGTGTGCCCCAATAGTAATGTCCCCTGCTCTTCCCCCATAGTAATGTCCCCTTCTCCGCCCCCATAGTATTGTCTCCTGTAATGTCCCCATAGTAATGTCCCCTGCTCTGCCCTCATAGTAATGTCCCCATAGTAATGTCCCCAGTAATGCCCCCTTAGTAATGTCCCTTGGGTACCGGAGGTTGAGAAACCCTGATCTAGATAGCAGCGATCTGCTGCTGTTGCTCCGAGCTATAGGAGTGGCGGCAGCAGACCGCCGATATCTTCTATGTGCTTCCCCGATGATCCAGCAATTACCTGGGCAGCCCTCTTGCAGCTTCCTGCCCTCCCGTACTCTTACCCGCTCACTGTCGGCGCTTGTAATAGCGATGGCAGGAAGCAGGAAACGAGGAGCAAGTGAGCGCTGACCTAACAGATGGGCGCTCCCTTGCTCCTCTGAATAGCCTGTGTAATAGGGGCTTTAGGAGTTCACCAATCGAATCGCATCATAAACACAGTGTGAACCCAGCCGAAAGCTGCCAAGTCTGATCATGTGGTCGCTGGGAGCAAAATGCTGAGTGTTTGGGTTCAAACAACGTTGCTGAACCCAAACATTTTGACAGATCCGCTCACCACAACCACAGCAATATGCTTAAAATATGTGACATTTTAGCTTACCTAAACAATGTATTTAAAAATACACAGTGTGAACAGTGGCATGTATTGTAGACATGTTACAAGAAGAAAAATGTCTGTGTGAACCGTGTTCAATGTCCCATATATATCTCTATCACTGATATATCTATGGTCCAATGTGCTTCCAGTTAATCAGGCTGCCACATGCCTGCTTGTCTGCATATATACGATAATACTGGTGCACAGCAATCAATTGCAAGGAATCTTGTGACTTCTCATATATCAAAAAGAAGAAAGTGTTTGACTCACGTTTAGTTGTTCATTTCTTTGTTTTATTCTTTGAAATATTCACATTCTGTTTCACAATGGTAGCGTGGGCTCTCTCAGGTGTGCATAGACCGGAGTGGGCGTGCCTTACAGCCGTGACGCGACGTTTCGGGGTCGCCCCCATACGCATGAGTAAGGGGGCAACCCCGAAATGTCACGTCACGGCTGTAAGGCACGCAATTGATTGCTGTGCACCAGTATTATCGTATATATGTATAGTAGACCTTGCAAACTTTTTTTCGGAGCATATTCTGGTGTGTAATAGTTGAGAAGATTTTTTTCTAATATATATTTTATAAAATTTGCTGCTCTTTACATTTTTTATTTTATTTATAGAGAACTCCTTTAAACCTTAAAAAAAAAAAAAACATAGACACACACACACTGCATACTCACCATCCCTCCGGTGACGATCGCCACTCCGTCGTCCGCGTCTCCGTCACCTCCAGCCGCCGTCCTGCGATCTCCCTTACTTCCGGGTTTATGGGAGAGAAACCTTTTCATTGGCTTTTCCAGCCTTTTCATTGGCTGGAGCGCATCACATGGCTTCCAGCAAGCTCAGTCAATCAGGGCTGAGCAAGCTGGAAGCCCTGTGATGTGCTCCAGCCAATGAAAAGGCTGCTGGTGTGCAAGTGCACCAGCAGCCTTTTCCTCTCCCATTTACTTCAGCAGAAGACGCCGAGGAGGAAGAAGACCTGGCCCGCCCCCCGGTTCTGACGACATCGTCACAAGATGGCGTCGGGAGAAGAGGACGATGTCGACAGTAATTGGGTATGTATAATTTTATATTTATGTTATAATTTAACTTCTGGGGGGTCGGAAAGTGGGGGAAGGGGGCCAGACCACTTATTTACACAGATAACTTTGTAATGTGTGTTAAATAAGCTAAAAGATTTTTCGTGGGAGTTGCCCTTTAAAGGGGTACTCCAGCGGGGGGGATTTTTTTTTTTAAATGAACTGGTGTCAGAAAGTTATATAGATTTGGGCTGCGTTCACACTACGTATATTTCAGTCAGTATTGCAACCAAAACCAGGAGTGGATTAAAAACTCAGAAAGGCTCTGTTCACACAATGTTGAAATTGAGTGGATGGCTGCCATATAACAGTAAATGCCATTATTTCAATATAACAGCCGTTGTTTTAAAATAACAGCAAATATTTTCCATTAAATGGCGGCCATCCACTCAATTTCAACATTGTGTGAACAGAGCTTTTCTGTGTTTTCAATCCACTCCTGGTTTTGGTTGCAATACTGACTGAAATATACTGACTGAAATATACATATTCTGACTGAAATATACGTAGTGTGAACGCAGCCTTGTAATTTTCTTCTATTAAAAACCCTTGTCTCGCAGTGCTTATCAGCAGCTGTATGTGCTGCAGGAAGTGGTGTATTCTTTCCAAAATGACACAGTGCTCTATGCTGCCACCTCTGTCTATGTCAGGAACTTTATCTGGACAGTTCCTCACATGAACAGAGGTAGCAGCAGAGATTACTGTGTCAGGGTATATGCACGCAGAGTAATTCTCGCTGAAAACTTTGTGCGGAATCCGCTGCTCGTCCCCACGCGCCCAGTTGGGAGGTATGGAGAAAGGGCTGACTGCAAAGCATTATGGGGAAGCTTGGTGTCATGTGTTTTCAGTCATCATCATTATCAGAAGCTTTACAGCAATGGAGCAGCTTTATCTGCCTGCCAGAGAGAAAACATGATTCTGATTCGTCTGTAGTCACCAATCACAGCTCATATTATTTAGTGTTCTTCGTGTGTGTTTACCTCTGCAGTATAGTGCATCACTGGTCATTAATGGGTTAATGCTTCAGATGTGTTTACCTGCAGTAACCATGGCAGCCATGCACTGTGATGACAAGCGCTTATGTCATAAAGAAGGTTCCATAAAGCAATGTACCGCGCCCTGATCAGTGCCATCTTGGATGCGCCAGAGGACCTTGAGCTTGACTACTTTACTGCCCCCTACCCTTGATGTAATTTGGAGGTTCTAGCAGGGGAAAAGGGGTGGTCTGTTTTTAACTACCCCTTCATCAAGTCTTCATCTTCTTGAGAAGTGGACCTGGATCTGTGAGGGAGAAGAGCTACAGCCGCCTAGCCATCAATAAGGTGACAGATATTGCAGCCAGATCTCTCTCACATCTAGTTTATTATATTTATAGTATGGTATTACCCTCTAAGCCCAGGGGAGGGGCAACTCTACAGCCATGGCTCCCTCAAGGTTTTTTCCTCACCAGAGTGCTGGAGGGTGACTCTTCGTGAGTCGGGGGTCTGCAATTTTCAGTGTCATGTAATTTTAAATAAAATTGGGCACCTTTGACACCTGATTACAATGTGTTGTGTCTTTATTTTGCGCTCTTTGGTTTAACTTGGGGGAGTTGGGGGTCCATCACATATTGCAGAGTAATTAAGCAGAACATCTGCCTGCTACACAGATCCATCACCTGCACAATGAGCGCAAACAGGATAGAGAAGTGGCTATTGGATATCTTGCATGTATGTGCGTATGCATGAATTAAAGGGATGCTCAAATATAAAAAAAACATGCATAGTTTAAACCTACATGTGCAAGGTTTGTCAAAAGGTTTTTTTTTTTTTTACCAAATCTCTTTTTATTGGAGAGAAAGCTGTTGACACTTACAATGAAAAGAATACAGTAAACAACCCTACTGGGGGTTGGAGATAAGGGGGTAACAAAAACATAAATGGAAACTGAACTGAGCCCGTCATCATGAACAATAATAAACAAGAACAAAGAAACAGTTAGTGGTGCACAATTGAACAGAAGAAGTGCTTTTCCAAGGGATTACTGAGCTGGATAGAATCATACCTGAGGTGTCGGTGGGGGAGCAAGGTTGCTAGAGAGGGAAGGAGGGCAGTTGTAGAAGGCCGGTAGATGGGCGTTGAGGAGTTACGGGTCCCTGAACTTGGGGTGAGACCAAAAAGTCTATGCAGCAAGAAGGGGGGGGGGGGGGGGGGTAGACTCAGGTTAGTCAAAAGGTTTTTAAAGTGACAGGGTCACACCAATCATAGCATATCACAGCAACATGGACACCACCATAAATATACATCATATATATGTTGCAGGATAATAAAATCAGGGATTCGATCAAATCCCTAAGTATTTGATGTATGTATTATGCATGTGTGTGTGTACCATAAAGGTAATGTGCATTTCTTTATATCTGTGTATGATGTGTGTGTATATATTATGCATATTTTTATGTAATATGTATGTACACGTTATGTTAACTAATTTGTACCTCCCTCTCAGATACCTAAACCTGCTGGGGACTCAGTCCAATTGTCAATTAAGCAGGGAGAAGCCTCTTTGACTCTTAGTACCGGAGAATTAAAGCATTTTCTATGCTATGGAGGCAGAGACAATATATTTAACCCTTTGAGGACCAGGCCCAAAATGACCCAGTGGACCGCGCAAATTTTGATCTTTGCGCTTTAGTTTTTTCCTCCTCCCCTTCTAAGAGCTCTAGCACTCTCAGTTTTCTATCTACAGGCCACGTAAGGGCTTGTTTTTTACAGGAATAGTTGTACTGTGTAATGATGTCTTTCATTATACCATAACATGTATGATGGAATCCCAAATATATTATTTATGAAGATATAAATAGGTGAAATCGTAAAAAAGAATGAAATATGGTAATGTTTGGGGGGTTCCTGTGTCTACGTAATGCACTATATGGTAAAAGCGACATGATACTATTACTCTATAGGTCAGTCCGAACACAACTATATGCAGGTTACATAACATTCTCTAATGTTATATATATTTTTTTAATGAAATCCTTTTTTTTGGCAATTAAATATTAACCCCTTGCCTCCGCAGCCTGTTTTGGCCTTAATGACCAGGGCCTATTTTGCAAATCTGACCTGTGTCTCTTTATGTAGTGGTAACTCTGCGGTGCTTTTAATTATCATGGTTATTCTGAGATTGTTTTTTCGTGACATATTCCTCTTTATGTTTGTGGTATACTTTGGTTGATACACTCAGTAGTTTTTTGTGAAAAACACAAAATTTGCGCAAAAATTAGAAACATTTACAATCCTTTATATTCAAAAATCTCTTTTTCTGAGAAAAATAGTTATGCCACATGAATTAATTATTACTGCAACATCTACAACATGTTTACTTTATGGTGACGTCATTTGGTGAATGTCCTTTTACTAGTTAGGATGTTAGAGGGCTTCGAAATTTTGCAATGATTTTAAAATTTTCAGGAAAATTTCAAATTCAGATTTTTTTAGGGACCAGTTCAGTTCTGAAGTGGATTTGTGGGGCCTGTATGTTACCCCCATAAATCCCTCCATTGTAAAAACTGCACCCCTCAACGTATTCAGAGTAATGTTTCATAAGTGTATTAACCCTTTAGGTGTTTTGCAGAAATGTAAACAAGTTGGAGGGGAAAATTTAAAATTCTCATTTTTTTGGGCAGATATTCCATTTTAATCCATTTTTTTCCTCTAGCACAGCAAATACTTACTGAGAAATGGAACTCACTGTTTATTCCCCTTATTCCAATTTTTCTAGAAATCCCCCGTATGTGGCCGCTGTGCGTCACCTGACTCAACCACAGGCCGCAGACAAAACAGAAGCCTTATGTATTTTTGGGGTCTTTTCTTATTTAAGGTTTTTTATAGTCATTATATCATGTCACGGAGGCCTTGGGGTGCCAAAATATTTGTGAAAGACAAGTTTACGTTTCCATTGGTACCATTGGGGGGGACATGTGACACTCTGATCATTATTTATAATTTTTTTTTATGAGATGGTACGAATAAAAAACACAATTTAGCAGCTGTTTTTCATCTTTTTTGTACGCCGTTTACTATACGTTGCATATGACATGTTATAGTTATTTGTCAGGTCGGTACGATTACAGTGATATCCATTTTATATAGCTTTTGTTATAGTTTATGGCATTTATACTATAAAAACTGTTTGTGTCTTGCATATTGTAAGAGTGGTAATATTTTAATTTCTTCGCCAATGGAGTTTTGAGGGCTTTTTTTTTGCAGCATAAGCTGATGCTTTTAGTGGTACACCTTTGGGGAATATGTGAAGTTTTTTCTATATTTTTTAGGGGGCGGGATTAACAAAAAATATAAATTTTTGTTAGTTTTTTATTGATTTTTTTAATGGCGTTAATCGGGTGGAAAAATTAATGTAACGGGTTAATAGATGGGGTCATTATGGATGTGGCGATACCACATATGTGTACTTTATTTATAGGGGATCATTAATAAAGGGAGGATGGGGAATGTGTATATTTATTTATGTTTATTTATTTATTTCAATTATTTTTTTATTTATTAAGTATTTATTTATTTAATTTATTTATTGTAGTTAAATATTTATTTATGTATGTATGTGTGTGCTTAGTGGTTTTTTTTTACTTTCACTTTTTCACATATATAATGCATTAAAGCACATGATCAGTGCTGTAATGCATTATATATTGAATGATCTGTCAGTGTTATACTGACAGATCATTCAAATGATAAGGTCCCTGCCTCAGTGCAGGGGCCTGATCATTAGAAATCATAGCACCCCAGACGCACTGGGAAGCGTCTGGGTTGCTATGGTTACCCTCCCGGAGTCGCGCGATTACTCGCGCGGCTTCGGGGAGGGGGGGGGGATCTGGGGAGAGGGAGCACGGGGTGGGGGGCGCCTGCGCACCGACCGCGGCGTCTATGGGGTTAACTGCCCGGGGGGAGCGCGGCCCCTCTCTGGGCAGTGGCAGCAGGAGGAGGCTGTGTGACACAGCCTCCTTCTGCTGCCCGATCTCAGCCAGGGACAGTGGGGGGAGGCAGGGAGAGCATGACGTCCAGGGACGTCATGATGCAGAATGGCACTGCTTTTCATGACGTCCCTGGACGTCATATTGGGGGAAGGGGTTAATAAAATGGGCCTATTGTGATGCTTATAAGTTTTATTTTTTCACCTATGGGCCTGTATGTGGTGTCATTTTTTCCACCATGATCTCTTTATTAATAACTTATTTGTGAAGATCGGACGTTTTGATCACTTTTTATAAATTTTTTTTTATATATATAATGTAACATAAAATCGGTAATCCGCGCACTTTTTTCCCTCTTTTCATCTACGCAGTTCACCGTTCGCAATGACGCTTGTAATATTTTAATAGATTGGACAATTACGCACGCTACGGTATATTATATGTTTATTTATTTATTTTTATATGTTTTGTTTATATAATGTGAAAGGGGGGTGATTTAAACTTTTATTGGGGGCAGGGTTTGGGGTAGTGTGTTAGTGTGTTATTGATTTTTAACTTTTTTTTTTACACATTTTAAGTCCCTTTGGGGGACTTGTACATACACTACTTTGATTTTATACACTGATCATTGCTATGCCATAGGCATAGCATTGATCAGTGTTACCAGCGCTCTGCTCATTGAGCCTGCCTGTGCAGGACCGCGCAGAGGCAGGTGAGAGACCTCCGGAAGTCAGTTTTAACGATCGGGACCCCCGCAGTCACACCCCTGCCACTTACACTTTAACGCCGCGGCCGCTATCGCTGCACCGTGTCATTAACTGTGAGGTGCCAGCTGCTGATTGCAGCCGACACCCACCTGCTATAAAGCGTGCTCCGGAGCGCGCTTCATAGCTCAGGATGTACTGGTACGTCCAGGGTCGTCTGGGGACAGACTTCCAGGACGTACCAGTACGTCCTAGGTCGCCTAGGGGTTAAGGTAACATGTGTCTTCTTGACACAACAGCATCTAACAGTGTCAGCAGTTTGGAACATGAATTACAGCTGACAGATTCCCTAAGGCTGCATTCAAACATTCTGTGTTCCGCACGGAACACAGACGTGGAATGCCTGTAACGGACTCTCCCCGCCCAGGCAGCATCTGTGTCATTACAGTGCATATCTGTACAGTTCCCCTGCTCTCAGCTTCTAATTACAGATGCTGCCCTGGTGGGGGGGGGGGAGAATGCGTTACAGGCATTCTACATCTGTGTTCAGTGTGAATGCAGCTTTAGGGTGCCTTAACACATGACGGATCCGCAGCGGATTTCTCGCTGCAGATTCCTGCACTGTAACATCTATGGGTAGACATACCTGCAGTAGGATGTACAGCCTGCTACCAGTATGTCGGGAGACCGTCCCGTTAACCCCCAGCCAGAGCTTATACATTACCTGCTCCGCTTGCTTTGGGGGTTCCCGGGTGCTTGTCCCACTCAGCCAATCAGTGCACTGCGTCGTGTACTGGGGAGGATAAAAGAAATAATGTGCTCTTACCTCCCCAGCTCCGTGTCTGGACCCTACGGACGCAGACAGGCTGAGAAGACCGGCTAAGAACAGGAAGCAGTCAGAGACCAGAGTGGCAGTATGTGGACATCAGTGCTGGGGCGGGGGAGGTAAGAGCACAATATTTCTTTTATCCTCCCCAGCACTAGTTAAAAAATAGATTTGCCCAGAATATGCCATTAAAAGACTATGTTACAGAGTGGTGTAAACAAGTGCCTAAGCAAGTGTTGTGTAAAAGTTGCCAATGCTCTGATGGCTGCAAACTGGGCAATTTCCTAAGGTCTTCATCCCCTGTAGCTGTTGTAATGTCTTTTGGCCAGGGCAGGGGCTTGCTAGCAGCAGCATCTAAAACTGAACCTTGCTGCAGCTAATTGCTGCCAGGCAAGATTTACTTCACACAGCACTGAGCAGTTATAGTGTGTACTGCCAGTGCCACCTTAAAAGGCTGCCTTAAGGGAGTAGTGCGGTGTTTAACATTTATTCACTTAAGAAAACACATTACAAAGTTATACAACTTTGAATTGTGTGTTATTTAAGTGAATTGTGTGTTATTTTAGGTCGACGACGTCATCTTCGGGAGGCCAAACCGCTCAAGCCGTCCCTCATGCCGGTCCCCCATCTGCAGCGTCATCAGCTGCTCAGCCGCAATTGGCTGAGCACATTTATGCTCAGCCAATCTCGGCTGAGCAGCTGATAACGCCGCAGAGGGATGGCTGGAGCGGTTGGCTGGCCTCCTGAAGATGTCGGCCAGGGTCAGTGAGTATAATGCACCACACTTCCAGGGTCGGGGGCACCAAGGGAATGGGGCCATTCACTTAAATAACACATATTACAAAGTTGTATAACTTTGTAATGTATGCTATTTAGTGAAGAAACTTCCCAGCCACCTCCTCAGACAAAGCTTTGCTACTTCAGTCAGGACAAGAGGGTGGGGGAGGGCTACTTCTACACACACACACACACACACACACACACCAGACTACCAGACTAACCTCTGCAGTGGCGGACATATCACTTGTGCAGCCTGTTAAGCTGAACAGGGGCCCGCCAGGCTCTAAAGTGTCAGCTCAGCATGGGGGAGCCCACTTAGTGACTGGATGCTGTGCCCGGCCTGGGCTGGTTCTTCTCTCTCCTCCTGCTCACTGCTGATTATAGCCCCTCCGCAGTGGCGTTGCTACAGTGGTCGCATCGGTCACCATGGTGACTGGGCCCGCCTTCCCAGGGGGCCCGCACGGCCAGCTTTCGGTGAGCTTCTGGCGGGCACACACTGCCTCTATCACAGGCCGGAAGCTTACAGCTGCTGCCCCGCGGTCCTTCTCTCCAGCTCGGCATTGACGCACGTGACGTCATCGCGCAGAACAGGAGAGAAGTTCGTGCACCGTGGGGCTGCAGCTGTGAGCTTCCGGCCTGTGATAGAGACAGTGCCCGCTCACTGGACCCGGACCCGGCCTACCTCCCTCTGCTCCCCAGCCGCTCCCTCTTCCCCCAGCATCTCCCTAGCCTCTCCCCCAGCATCCTCCCCAGCATCCCCCCCACATCTCCCCAGTATCCCCCCAGCATCTCCCCAGCCTCTCCCCCCGCATCTCCTCGGCATCCCCCCCCCCCAGTATCTTCCCAGCATCCCCCCAACCTCTCCCCCAGCATCCCCCCAGCATTCCCCCAGCATCCCCCCAGCCTCTCCCCCCGCCTCTCCCCCAGCATCCCCCAGCATCTCCCCAGCCTCTCCCCCAGCCTCTCCCCCCGCATCCCCCCAGCCTCTCCCCCAGCATCTCCCCAGCATCCCCCCAGCCTCTCCCCCCGCCTCTCCCCCAGCATCTCCCCCCGCATCTCCCCCAGCACCCCCCCAGCATCTCCCCCGCATCTCCCCAGCCTCTCCCCCAGCCTCTCCCCCCGCATCTCCCCAGCATCTCCCCCAGCATCCCCCTAGCATCTCCCCAGCCTCTCCCCCCGCATCCCCCCAGCATCTCCCCAGCCTCTCCCCCAGCCTCTCCCCCGCATCTCCCCAGCCTCTCCCCCCGCATCTCCCCCAGCCTCCCCCCAGCATCCCCCCAGCCTCTCCCCAGCATCCCCCCAGCCTCTCCCAAGCATCTCCCCAGCCTCTCCCCAGCATCCCCCCAGCATCCACCCAGCCTCTCCCCCCGCATCTCCCCAGCATCCCCCCAGCCTCTCCCTCCGCATCTTCCCAGCATCCCCCCGCATCTCCCCAGCATTTCCCCAGCCTCTCCCCCAGCATCTCCCTCAGCCTCTCCCCCCGAATCTCCCCAGTCTCTCCCCCAGCCTCCCCAGCATTCCCCCAGCATCTCCCCAGCCTCTCCCCCAGCATCTCCCCAGCATCCCCCCAACATCTCCCCTGCCTCTCCCCCAGCATCTCCCCAGCATCCCCCAGCCTCTCCCCCAGCCTCTCCCCAGCATCCCCCCAGCATCTCCCCAGCATCTCCCCAGCATCCCCCCAGCATCTCCCCCAGCATCCCCCAACCTCTCCCCAGCCTCTCCCCCAGCATCCCCCCAGCCTCTCCCCAGCATTCCCCCCGCATCTCCCCAGCCTCTCCCCCAGCATCCCCCCAGCATCTCCCCAGCCTCTCCCCCAGCCTCTCCCCCCGCATCTCCCCAGCATCCCCCCAGCATCTCCCAAGCCTCTCCCCCAGCCTTTCCTCCCGCATCTCCCCAGCATCCCCCCAGCCTCTCCCTCAGCATCTCCCTCAGCCTCTCCCCCCGCATCTCCCCAGCCTCTCCCCCAGCCTCTCCCCCAGCATCCCCCCCAGAATCTCCCCAGCATCCCCCCAGCCTCTCCCCCAGCATCCCCCCAGCATCTCCCCAGCCTCTCCCCCAGCCTCCCCAGCATCCCCCCAGCATCTCCCCAGCCTCTCCCCCAGAATCCCCCCCAGAATCTCCCCAGCATCCCCCAGCCTCTCCCCCAGCATCCCCCCAGCATCTCCCCAGCATCTCCCCAGCCTCTCCCCCAGCATCTCCCCAGCCTATCCCCAGCCTCTCCCCCAGCCTCCCCAGCACCCCCCCAGCCTCTCCCCCAGCATCCCCCCAGCATCTCCCTAGCATCTCCCCAGCCTCTCCCCAGCCTCTCCCCAGCATCTCCCCAGCATCCCCCCTGCATCTCCCCAGCATCTCCCCCAGCCTCTCCCCCAGCCTCTCCCCCAGCATCTCCCCCAGCCTCTCCCCTAGCCTCTCCCCTAGCATCTCCCCAGCCTCTCCCCAGCATCTCCCCCAGCATCCCCCCAGCATCTCCCCCAGCATCTCCCTAGCATCCCCCCAACATCTCCCCAGCCTCTCCCCCAGCATCTCCCCAGCAACCCCCCAGCATCTCCCCAGCATCTCCCCAGCCTCTCCCTCAGCATCCTCCCCAGCATCCCCCCAGCATCTCCCTAGCATCCCCCAGCATCTCCCCAGCCTCTCCCCCAGCATCTCCCCAGCCTCTCCCCCCGCATCCCCCCAGCATCTCCCCCAGCATCTCCCCAGCCTCTCCCCCAGCATCCCCCCAGCATCCCCCAGCATCTCCCCAGCATCCCCCCAGCATCCTCCCAAGCATCCCAGCATCCCCCCAGCATCTCCCCCAGCATCTTCCCCCAGCATCTCCCCAGCCTCTCACCCCGCATCCCCCCAGCATCTCCCCCAGCATCCCCCCCAGCCTCTCCCCCAGCATCCCCCCCAGCCTCTCCCCCAGCATCCCCCCCAGCCTCTCCCCCAGCATCCCCCCAGCCTCTCCCCCAGCCTCTCCCCAGCCTCTCCCCCAGCCTCTCCCCCTGCACCCCCAGCCTCTCCTCCTGCACCCCCCAGCCTGTCCTCCTGCATTCCCCAGCTGCTCTCCCTGCCCCCCAGCTTCTCCCCCTGCCTGTCACCCCATCTTCTCCCCCTGCCCCCATCTGCTCCTCCGCCTGTCCCCACTGCTGTTCCCCCTGCCACCCCAGCTTCTCCCTTGCCCCCCAGCTGCTCTGCCTTCCCCCCCAGCTTCTCGCCCTGCCTATCACCCCATCTTCTCCTGCCCCCTTCTCCTCCGCCTGTCCCCCCTTCTGATCCCCCTGCCACCCCAGCTACTCCCCCTGCCACCCCAGCTGCCCCAGCCTCTCCCCCAGCATCTCCCCAGCCTCTCCCCCAGCATCTCCCCAGCATCTCCCCCAGCATCTCCCCAGCATCCCCCCAGCATCTCCCCAGCCTCTCCCTAGCATCTCCCCAGCAACCCCCCAGCATCTCCCCAGCATCCCCCCAGCATCTCCCCAGCATCTCCCTAGCATCTCCCCAGCCTCTCCCCCTGCATCCCCCCAGCATCTGCCCAGCATCCCCCCAGCATCTCCCCCAGCATCTCCCCAGCCTCTCCCCCCGCATCCCCCCAGCATCCCCCCCCAGCCTCCCCCCCAGCATCCCCCCCCAGCATCCCCCCCCAGCATCCCCCCAGCCTCTCCCCCAGCATCTCCCCAGCCTCTCCTCCTGCACCCCCCAGCCTCTCCTCCTGCACCCCCTAACCTTCCCTCCTGCACCCCCCCAGCCTCTCCCCCTGCACCCCCAGCCTCTCCTCTTGCACCCCCCAGCCTGTCCTCCCTGCCCCCCAGCTTCTCCCCCTGCCTGTCACCCCATCTTCTCCCCCTGCCCCCATCTGCTCCTCCGCCTGTCCTCACTGCTGCTCCCCCTGCCGCCCCAGCTTCTCCCTTGCCCCCCAGCTGCTCTGCCTTCCCCCCAGCTTCTCGCCCTGCCTATCACCCCATCTTCTCCTGCCCCCTTCTCCTCCGCCTGTCCCCCCTTCTGCTCCCCCTGCCACCCCAGCTACTCCCCCTGCCCCCCCTCTTCTCCCCCTGCCACCCCAGCTGCCCCATCTTCTCCAAGCCACCCTAGCTGCTCCCTCTGCCTCCCCAGACTCTCCCCCTGCCACCCCTAGCTGCTCCCCCTCACCCCAGCTGGCCGCCGTCATACGAGTTTTGGTCGGAGAAGTCTTCATGATGGCTGCGCCAGATGGAGAAGAAAGCAAAAAAGTGAGCGACGGCAATCGGAGAAGACGTCACCTGTGAGTCATTAGTAACTACACTGTAATCACTTCTATTGTGTGCAGAGCCTGTGTACCATTGGGTCAGTGTATTGTTTGCGGTAGTGTACTGACACAGCCCTGCGGTCACTACAGTACACTAGCGCAAACTTTTAAACTAGGACCCAACTACAACAGCTGCAGGCACTACAACTCCCAGCATATCCTGAGGGCTGCAGACTGTCAGTACATGCTGGGAGTTGTAGTGCCTGCAGCTGTTGTAGTTGGGTCCTATACACAGGATGCTTTGTGGGAGATCAGAATACATAGATCTGTGGGGGCTCAGTGTATGGAAGTGACCCCAGAACATCACCAATAGGGGATAGAACAAAAACATCTCCCCCTATCCCTATTAGTGCTGTTCTGGGGTCACTTCCCTGCACTGAGCCCCCACAGATCTATGTATTCTGATCTCCCACAACGCCTCCATGACCCAACTACAACAGCTGCAGGCACTACAACTCCCAAAACAGTCTGCAGCCCTCAGGATATGCTGGGAGTTGTAGTGCCTGCAGCTGTTGTAGTTGGGTCCTATACACTGGATGCTTTGTGGGAGATCAGAATACATAAATCTGTGGGGGCTCAGTGCAGGGAAGTGACCCCAGAACATCACTAATAGGGGATAGAACAAAACCATCTACCCCTATTAGTGATGTTCTGGGGTCACTTCCCTACACTGAGCCCCCACAGATCTAAGTATTCTTATATGCCACAAAGCATCCAGTGTATAGGACCCAACTACAACTCCCAGCATGTACTGACAGCCTGCAGCCCTCAGGATATGCTGGGAGTTGTAGTACAGTGTAGACAGATGTATTGCTGGACCTTCAGGGCTGATGGTTGTCACCCACAGATTGCAGCCACCAGGAGCCTCTGCACACAGTGATTTATTATAGGGTTGTCCTCTCAGAGACTACAACTCCCAGCATACCCTGAGAGCTGTATAAATAGAGAGGGTTCTGAGAGTTTTAGTTCGACTGAAAAAGGGATTTGTTACAGATACAGATGAATCCAGGAGAGGAGCGGGTCAGCATGTCGTGTCTCACTTGTTCTATATTGGTGGGCCCCAAGGATCATTTCCTCTGGTGGGCCCCAGGTACCCCAGTCCCACACTGGACAGAAGCAGTCCCAAAACTAAGACGTCCCCGACCTCCTTCCTTCCTCCATCACGTCTGTTTGATGAGAACAGCGGGCATCAAGGAGAGCGGCACACAAATGCCAGGGTATATACCATGCATGTAACCTGCCAGTGCGGGGGGGGGGGGGGAGGGGGGCGCCTCAGCGTGCAAAGTGCCTAGGGCAGCATGAACTCTAAATACAGGCCTGCCTGCGTGACCAGGACCGCACCATCCATGAGGGGGTAAGAGGTTTCTTCAGGCAGCTTTCTCTCCTCCCAGCCTGCAGGGGGCAGCAGATTGTGTAGAGCAGACAGCCAGCTAACCAACTCTGCCCGGCCTGAGTGGGGCTCAGCAGACACCTGACAGAAGGAAATGCTGTGTGTCCATGCCTGCAACTCCTGCCTGGTGAGCAGGGAGAAAGGACAGGCTGCTGGGAGAGGGGCTACTGGACAGGGGGAAGGCTGGGGGGTCCCAGCACCATCCACAGCTCTTGTGAAAAGAAAGAACACCGGGGCCCTGCCAGGGGGGAAGCAACCAGCAACCTCTTCTGCAGTGAACAGAACTTGCACCTACAGAGACAGAGAGGCCTGAGGACTACTGCACCCAACTTCTCCTAGGTAACATGCTGTATATACCATGCAATACTATACACTACTGCACCCAGCATCTCATGGATACCCTGCTGTATATACCATGTAATATACACTACTGCACCCAACATCTCCTGAGTAACCTGAATACTGCATTGATCAGTATGCGCCTAAAGTAAGTGTATAATTAAAGTGTATTATGTGTATTAAATTTTAAAAAATATAAATAAATCCCACCCATAGTAATAACTGAAATCACCCCCGTTTTTCCAAAAAATGTGGTGAACTTGTGTACAGCATTGTCAATACTAAATTATTACATTCCTGCATGGGGGGATAGGTTTGGAGCGATGTGGCATTGTGTGTGTGTGTGTGGTGGTGGTGGGGAGGGGGTAGTATGGGGGGCCCAAGTTGACCCCTTGCACCAGGGCCCATGAGACATTAGCTACGCCCCTCCTGCCCCTCCTGTACTTCACTGTCCAGCAAACCTTGTGTGAGAAGGAGAGAAAGCATGTGGTCACAGGGGCTGGAGGGATCCTGCAGGGTTATGGCTGCCAGGGACAGGACTGTGAAGAGGAGCAGCAGCTCTGACACTGAGTGATTAATGTCAGTGTGTCTGTCAGGCTGCTGGAAGTTGTAAGATAGAGGGTGGACTGTGAAAGAGAAGAACCCCCCCCGAAGCTGTAAGTTTCATTGTAAGCTTATGCCTTTTTTTGCCAACAACTGTGCCTCCCTCCCCCTGCAGCATGGTTGTATTTCACTTTCATCATCCCCCTAACAAGCCACATACAGTACATGTATCCCACCTGTGCAGGCACATACAGTACATGTATCCCACCTGTGCAGGCACATACAGTACATGTATCCCACCTGTGCAGGCACATACAGTACATGTATCCCACCTGTGCAGGCACATACAGTACATGTATCTCACCTGTGCAGGCACATACAGTACATGTATCCCACCTTTGCAGGCACATACAGTACATGTATCCCACCTTTGCAGGCACATACAGTACATGTATCCCACCTTTGCAGGCACATACAGTACATGTATCCCACCTTTGCAGACACATACGGTACATGTATCCCACCTTTGCAGACACATACGGTACATGTATCCCACCTTTGCAGACACATACGGTACATGTATCCCACCTGTGCAGACACATACGGTACATGTATCCCACCTTTGCAGACACATACGGTACATGTATCCCACCTTTGCAGACACATACGGTACATGTATCCCACCTGTGCAGACACATACGGTACATGTATCCCACCTTTGCAGACACATACGGTACATGTATCCCACCTTTGCAGACACATACGGTACATGTATCCCACCTGTGCAGACACATACGGTACATGTATCCCACCTGTGCAGACACATACGGTACATGTATCCCACCTGTGCAGACACATACGGTACATGTATCCCACCTGTGCAGACACATACGGTACATGTATCCCACCTGTGCAGACACATACGGTACATGTATCCCACCTGTGCAGACACATACGGTACATGTATCCCACCTGTGCAGACACATACGGTACATGTATCCCACCTGTGCAGACACATACGGTACATGTATCCCACCTGTGCAGACACATACGGTACATGTATCCCACCTGTGCCCCAGCAGTGTTTAAGAGCCCATGTGTTCTATCCCCTATTAGTGCTGTTCTGGGGTAACACTCTGAACTATATATTCTGATCTCCCACAAAGCCTCTAGTGTACAATGTACATGAGACCCACCAAGTACAACAGCTGCAAACACTACAACTCCCAGCATCTACTGAGAGTCTGCGGCCCTCAGGATATGCTGGGATTTGAAATACAGATGAGTAGACAACTCAAGGGGTTGTAATCTCGGAAACTACAACTCCCAGCATTCTCAGAGAGCTTCATAAGTGTAAGGCATTCTGAGAGTTGTAGTTATTGTTATTCCAGGAGTTGTGGTCACAGATATATCAGTACAGGATAGGACCAGGTTAGCATGTCGCTTCTGACGGGTTCTTTATTTGGGTGCCCCCCATGATCAGTTCTATTGGTTGGCCACAGGTACCCCAGTCCCACACTGTGGCCTGCAACAACGGCTGTACTTTACACATGTGTGCACATTGCCTCTGCTACTATGAGATCCCGGCTGGAGCGTATACACATCGTGCATACAACCTGCACAGGGCCACAAAGAACTGACATGTCATTTTTCTGCGGCCGCAATTCAGTGAATTGCAGCTGTAGGAAACCCTGTCAGTGCACACAGTGAAGCAAGCGGGCCCGGCCGCTTGCTTCACTGTGTGCTATGGGAGGTTCTGATGCGGGCGCGCGCTGATGCGCCCGCATCAGAACTCTGCGGCCAAAAGATCATCCGGTCGGTACTGCAGTAGCGGCCGGGATGATCCAGGCAGAACAGCCGGTCTCTATACGTTGTGTGAACATACCCTTAGGGTGCGTTCACACCTACAGGATCTGCAGCAGATTTGATGCTGTGTTCAGTTATTTAAATGAAATCTGCTGCAGAAAATCAGCTGCAGATCCTGTAGGTGTGAACGCACCATTAAGGCAGAAACGTGGAGAAACAAATAGATTATGGGGGCCCAAACACATTTTTTGCACAGGGGCCCTCTGCAGTCTGTGTCCGCCCCTGGACCTCTGTCTGCTGATTTAACCTGTTGTACACTGCACTCAGCTGGATATCTAGCTTAAACAAGAAGTAAGTAAAGTGTACAATGTGCAAAGTTATGTGTGATGTGTTGTGCATACTGTTTTGGCACTGTATTTTATTCCGGTATAGTGTGTGTTTATATACAGTATGTGTAAGTGCACATCTATCTATCTATCTATCTATCTATCTATCTATCTATCTATCTATCTATCTATCTATCAGTAGATGTGTGTGTGTGTATATATATATATATATATATATATATATATATATATATAATTTTTTTCTGCTGGTCTTATATTAGGCCCTGCCCCCTTTCCTTCGGCGTACCTATATACTGTGGTATGTCACAGTATAGGTATTTGCTGTGGCAGATTAAATGTATCATGGGCCACGGGCTGTTCACCAAACCTGGGCCCCCCCACCACTGGCTCCAATAATCATTGCTTGGTACCATCCCCAGCCGGAAAGCTGGGTGACCCCATTTTACTGACTACAAGATGCTGGGAACGCTGAGTGACCTCCATTATGCAAGATGCTAGGAAAATTTGGGTGACTCCATTATACTTACTAATGTACAAGATGCTGGAAAAGCTGAGTGACTTCCATTATACAAGATGCTGTGAAAGCCGGATAACCTCCAACTGGCAGTGATAGTTACCATCCTTCCTGCTGTACAGCCCCTCTCTCCTCCTCAGGCCCTATCCCACCCCCAGTCGGTGTTGGGGGCTGGGCTTGTCGGGATGTGGGCAGGGCTTATCGGGACTGTTGGTAATAATGCATGCTGCTTCTCTGGGCTGGAGGTGGCTACTCTTGCTGTCTACCGTCCTCGGCTCCTTCTCTTTGTTATGGCACTCAGTCAGCTCAGCACTCTTCTTCATGTAGCAGTGCTTGGTTTAAGATACTGCGTCCTACCCACCAGGAGCATACTGGCATGGAAGAAAGCAGAGCAGAGAGCCGAGCTGAGCGCCGGGAGGGAGGAAGGGGCAGAATTTTTTTTTAAAAGTTCGGCCACCCAGGAATTTGGGACCCTAGGGGTTCGGACTCCCTGGACAGCGCTGCTGCAGCAGAAAATCGCTCAGGGGCCCACTTGACCTTGAGAATGATGTGCTGCTGTGTTAGATGCATAGTAGTAGTAGGGGGCGGTTTAGACAGCATGGGCCTTCTGGAGACCGCCCACATTATAATCCACCACTGTGCTGTGTTTTGGTGAGCTTGGGCGGTCAAGCTGCGGGCACTGCATTGTTAAAACCTTTTAGATATTAGCCATCTACTGCTCTCCTGTCTGTGTAACCGGTAGGTTAAGCAGGAGTGTGGGTTGCTGAATCCAATCTGTAATCCTGGGAAGAAGATTGGTAGACTTTTGAGTGCTGTGCAGCGTTGTAGATATATGTACAGCGACTAGGAATGAAGAACTGCCATATAAAATAATAAACAGATTTATTTTGGCAACGAACGACATTCGAAGTGAACCCTCTTCATAAGGGCCAAGGATCTGATAAAGAGGGTTCCCCTTGTAACACATTGTCTGTTGCCAATATAAATCAGCAATTCTGCATAATAAATCTGACTAAACCCTGCACACTGGGCAGCACAGCTGCTAAAGAAACCCTCTGATGCTCAGCTGGCATCAAGCATGTATATGGTTAATCAAACAGGACATGGAGATTGGATCATTACCTGGACTGTCTGGTGAGCAGCATCGTCCCTCCATGCCCAATGTCCAGTTTGGTGAATAAGAACAGTGCTGCACATTCCCTAAAACATACCTGTCATTATGCAGATCTATCCCAATCTGTGCACAGTCGTTCTTGCCATCAGGTAACCATAGATACTTCCAAGCTGGATGAGTTCTGTGCACAAGCCCTATTCTGATTTATTTATCTCTGATATTGAATTATCGCACTACTGTACAAATCCCTTTCCCTGGGTAACACGGTCAGACCTGATTCTGATGTGCGTCCCCCAGGGGAGGGGAAATGGAGCACTGGAGGCACTGGGTAGGGACTCCCCATATGACTCAGAGCCCTGATTACTATGATTACCCTGAAGATCAACATGTTTCAGAATGACTCATACATCACCGTTCAGAGGGAGACTTTCAGCGTTTCATGCTGCCCATGGTTCGGACAGCATGGAATTGAAGACAGCTGTTGCCCAATAAAAAAGAAGAGAGAGATTGGCTTTATCTTTCTTGGAGATTACTGTTTGTTTGCCTGTTTCACTGACACTTTGTGACTCTGTGTGTAAGGGGGGGTTCACACATAGTGGAATTGCAGCGGGTTTCAGGCTGTGAGTTCGCAGCAAAATTTGCTGCGATTCCCGTAGGTTTATATACTTGCAGCGAAATTTTTATTTCGCTGTGAGTATGTAAATGCCTTCCCCTGTAACCGTCCACGTCCTGGTAAATACTTTACTGGTCCACCCTCCGGCTTGCTTCTGGGGCTCCCGGCATACTGACGCCCTGCTCAGCCAATCAGTGCGCTGTCCCGCCGCAGTAATTAATTGGCTGAGCAGGACGTCAGGATGCGGGGAGCCACAGAATCAAGCTGGAGAGCGGACTGGTAAAGTATTGACCGGGCCCACGTGGGTTAAGGGGGTGGGGGTTTACATACTTGCAGCAGAATGAAAATTCCGTAGTAAGTATAAAAAGCTATTGAAACTGACAGTACGGGATTAGCAGCAGATTTTGCTAATCTCACAGGCTGAAATCCACTGCGATTCCGCTATGTGTGAACCCACCCTAATACACAGAGTCACACAGTATCAGTGGAACAGGCAAACAAACAGTAATCTCCAAGAAAGATAAAGCCAATCTCTCTCTTCTTTTATTATTGAGAAACAGCTGTCCTCAATTCCATGCTGTCCGAACCATGGGCCGAAACACTGCAAGTGATCCGTTTTTCTATTGACTTCCATAATATTAAAAAAAAAAAAAGATCAAAACGCATTTTTTTTAGCGTTTTTAAAAATGCGGCCAACCACGTTTTTGTGCACATTAAAAAATGGATGCGTTTTCATAATTTTTTTTTAAATAATGGAAATCAATGGAAAAACCGGTGTACACAAATCAAAACTGATGTTCACAAATGCATTCGTTTTTCTATCAATTTTTTTCATCCGTTTTTTTTTTTAAAAATGGATGAAAAAAAAAGGATAAACTATGTAGTGTGAGGGGGGATGACTTTAGGGGATGACATTTATTCAAGTAAATGCACAGTGCAAAGGATGATACAAAACAGAGTTTTCAATCTATTGTGAGCGGGACCGGAGCCGGGAGCCTCACTGCAGCCGCACCGCCGAGCAGGTACTTTATGCTCTCGGCGGCAGGCTGCAGGATGCGGCCGGGGATGCAGGCTGCTGGATGCGGCGGGGGATGGGGGATGCGGCCGAGGATGGGCTAATGCGGCGGTGGGGCTGTGGACAGCGAGGGGTTAAAGCACATATTCGCAGCGGGATGTTAATGTTATTAGCGGGACGGCGTTAATAGCAGCGGTCCCGGGCTACACGCGGCACCCGGGACCGCGGCACTTCAAAGCGGGGTCGCCGCGCGGCCCCGCTTTGAAGTGCTAATGAGGACATATGACGTACGGGTACGTCATATGTCCTTAAGAGTTTAAATTAAATGTTATGTCAATGGAGGAAATTCTATTATTAAACACTTTTGTAACACTACTTGGTATTATACTGCGGAGGTGAGTGGCACCCTAGGAGCACTCAGAATTACTTTTCCCTTATTCCTGCAGAGCAAAAATTTCTGTCCTTAGTTTTTTTTTCTTTATTCCCCTTTCCATAGTGATAATACTTATGTTTGCTCTTTTTCTGTTTTGTGATACTCAGATATCTATGTACAGTATCCTTTACATTGTACATACTGTATACTTATATTACTAAAAAAAAAATTATAAATTATATTGAAAAAAAATAAAGAGAGATAGAAGATAGACACACGAATAGAGCGAGATATAGGAGATAGACACGATGATAGATCGATAGATAGATGCTAAAAAGGAAAGATTGACAGTATGAAACAGATATCTAGCAGCTTGTCACACATATGACCTAGGCTGTATCCATGTTTTCCAGATGAGATTCGGGCTGTCTCCAACTTCCCCATAGAGCAGGCAGACATCAGGATTCAAATGCCAATGGTTTGTACGATCCTGAACCTTGGCCTGGATCATCTCCACTTATTACCTATACCATTATATCTAGGCAGACAGTGTCTTGTTAAAGAGGTTATCCAGGATTTTTAAAAAATTGCTGCTTTCTGCCAATAACAATGCCATACTTTGATCTGTTCACTTCAGTGGAACTGAGCTACAACACCAAACTGAGAAGAAGAGTAGCGCTGTTTCTGGAAGAAAGAAGCTATGTTTTTCTAATCTCGGGTAACCACTTTAATTTTTACATGGCTACATAAATAAAATGTAGGAAGCTGTTTACACACCACTGGCTTATTCTATATATGTTTTATCATATTAGATACAGCTTTGTAGCTAATTCATGAAAATACAGATAGCATTCACTCAATAGAAAACTATGGAATGTATATAGAAGAATATTCAAATGCCATCATTCTTGTACTCAATCCTTAAAAAATGGAATTACCTTGATCATTCATCAGACTGTAACACCAGTTCATGAATTAATGCTTCCTTTCAGCAGTCTTTATTCACCATATCCTATTTCACATAGTATTATCACAAGATGAAGTTACTGAATGTGTCTGACAGATGCAACTCAGCCAACATTTATGTGACTCAGCTGTCAACATACTGGATGTGTAAAGTATTGCTAGCAATACCCATGTGATCTCAGTATATTGGCAAAGGAAGCTACCGCAAACTGATTTTTATTCATATCTTACAACATGGGAGCCTGCCTCATTGACCAGATATGAGACCAGAAAAGAAAACATAGAATGTAAGGAGTTCTACATAATGGTGTATAAACGATGATGTGTTGGCAATTATGTCTCCAAAATACCAACAGATACAATATTCTTGTGTATTAATTTAAATAGTGTTTTATATTTTAAACCAGTTATTTGCCCCAAAAGTTGTATTTGATCATTAACCCCTTAACAAACGCAGGCGTATATTTACACCCTGTGGTCGCCTCGGGGAGTTCAGAGCGGGCAGCGCGGTGACCGATGCGGTCCCGGGTGCGGCATGTAGCCCGGGGCCACGGCTATTAGGGGGCACGATCCGATCGCTGTACCCGCTAATAAAGTAATCAGATGCAGCTGTCAAAGTTGACAGCTGCATCTGATTACTTACTTCTTCTAGTATAAGTGTAAAAAAAAAGTGTCATTATTAATAAAAAGCCCCCTCCCCTAATAAAAGTTTGAATCACCCCCCTTTTCCCATGTTATAAATGAAAATTAACAAATAAATAAATAAACATGTTTGGTATCACCGCGTGCGTAATCGCCCAAAATATTAATATCATATTCCGGATCTAGTACGGTAAATGGCTTAAGCGCAAAAAAAATCCAAAGTGCAAAATTGCGCATTTTTGGTCGCATCAAATCCAGAAAAATTGTAATAAAAAGTGATCAAGAAGTCGTATATGCGCAATCAAGGTACCGATAGAAAGAACACATCATGGCGCAAAAAATGACACCTCACACAGCCCCATAGACCAAAGGATAAAATCACTATAAGCCTGAGAATAGAGCGATTTTAAGACACATATATGTTAATGGTTTTCTTTTATGTCATCACATAAAAGAAAAATTATAGATGTTACATATCGTTGTAATCATTACAACTTGAGGAACATATATAACAAGTCAGTTTTACTCCAGGGTGAGCGGCGTAAAAACAAATACCCCCCAAATGAAAACAATGCGTTTTTTTATTTTTTTATTTAACCACACATTGAATTTTTTCCTGCTTTTGCAGTGTATTTTATGCAAAAATTCAGCCTTTCATTGCAAAGTACAATTAGTGGCGCAAAAAATAAGGGCTCATGTGGGTCTCTAGGTGAAAAAATGCAAGTGGAAAGGAGGAAAAAAAAGAAAGTGCAAAAATCTAAATTGGCCCGGTCCTTAACCCCTTTAAGACCAAGCCTATTTGCACCTAAAAGACCAGGCTCATTTTTCAAAATCTGACCTGTCTCACTTTATGCGCTTATAGCTCAGTGATGCTTTAACGTATGCTAGCGATTCTGAGATAGTTTTTTCATTTTTTCAATTTGGTCACTATGTGTGTTTTTTGTGAAAAACATCAAAATATCGTGAAAAATTAAAAAAAATTAGTATTTTATGAACTTTGAAATTCTCTGATTCTAAAAAAAGAAAGTTGTATCACATAAATTAGTTACTAAGTCACATTACTGATATGTCCTCTTTATTCTGGCTTCATTTCATAAAATATTTTACTTTTTTAGGGTGTTACGTGGCTTAGAAATTTATCAGCAAATTACCACATTTTCGTGAAAGTTTCCAAAACTGATTTTTTTAGGGACCAGTTCTTTTTTTAAGTTGATTTAGGAGGTTTATATACTGGAAACCCCCATAAGTGACCCCATTTTCGAAACTACACACCTTAAAGAATTAATCTAGGGGTATATTGAGCATTTTAACCCTCCAGGGGCTGGAGGGAAGTATTCACCATTAGGCCGTAAAAAAATGAAAACTTAAAATTTTCCAATAATATATACGTTTAGATTAAAGTTTTTCATTTTCAAAAGGAACATGAGAGAAAAAGCAATCCAAAATTTGTAACGCAGGTTCTCTTGAGTACTACGGTCCCCCATATGTGGGCGTAAATGACTGTATGGGCACACAGCAGGGCTCAGAAGGAAGGGAGCGCCAATTAGCTTTTCCATTACAGATTTTGCTGAAGAAGTTTCCGAGCGCCAGGTGCATTTGCAGAGGTGGTCAGAGGCAACCTGCGGTGGTTGCCTGCAATCTGGGGGGTTACATGTAATCTAGCATGATTACGGGCAACGTGCGGTGGTTACGTGCAATCTGACGTGATTACGGGCAACCTGCGGTGGTTACGGGTAATCTGGGGGAGGGGGGGGGCTTAGGGGTAATTTGGGAGTAAACTGCAATTATTACTATCATAAAAAGTGTGTGTTTTATTTTTTTTGTATGTTTTTCACTTTTTGCACTTTTACACATTTATTTTCACTATATTACTATGATTACTGTGATATTTTCTTTCACAGTAATCATAGATCAGTGACAGACCAAATTGGTCTCTGAGATGGCTGGTTCTGACTCGCATGTGCACATCATAACCAGCCAGGATGCCGAAGAGGAAGGACCTCGCAGGATCAGGTGAGTATATGGGGAAGGGAGGGTGACTGGGGGACGGGGGGTGACTGGGGGGAGGGGGACGGACACTTCACTTTTTTTCCCCTGTCACCAATCATTCAGCACATGGCACAAGCGTATATAGTATATACCGCTGATCGCTTGTACCATGACCCCACAGGGGGGTCCCCGATCACTGCCCCATGCTCTCCGCTGCCTCCGGTGGCGGAGAGCATGGGGCTTTCATTCATTTTTCTTTTGGATTACTGTGAACAGACTTAGGTCTGTTCACAGTGATGGCGGCGGCTATCTTGGATCTGATGGCCGCCGCGGGGAGGGGGGGGGGATATTTACTGGGGCACTAGGGGGGCTGATCTGGGGTCTTTTACTTATTTCATCTCCGGTGGCACCGGCCCATTAGTGACAGTCGTATCAGCAGTCACTAAGGGGTTAATGGGGGTCAGCTGCGGGATTGCAGATGATTCTTATTATCTCCGGTGCTTCACTCAGATGAGAGTGGGATCGCTATCTCTGCAGCGATCTCGCTCTCATCAGTAACCCCGTCAGTAACAGGAACGTATATATATACATTCCTACTGCACGGGGTATGTGCAATAGGAACGTATATATACATGTAACTGACGTGAAGGGGTTAAGGGGTTAAAAGGGTATTTCAGCACACTCATTTTTTTAATCTATTTCTGCACTTATATAGAACTCCACCAGGGTCCTCCTGCTGCGTCTTTGGATCCCCCACTGAATGCCCCTGCTACCAAGATTGTCCACTCAGTCATTGACCGCTGCACTGTCCCATCTCGTCTGTGATTTGTCCCCTCAGTGATTGGCTGATTGGACAGGGGAGTGTGGATAGGTGAGAATAGACTCTTTCTTATGTTTTATATAACAGCAGCAATATACAAAACATTTAAAGGGCTGAGTACTATCTTTAATGCAATTTGTCTGAGAAATTAAAAAACTATAGTGAGTCATTATTATACTGAGAATTTTCTCCATTAACTTTAATTTATATATGGATATTTTGTTGGACCTCATTAAAATTTAGTTTTTGTAATATCAATGTTTGTAGGCTGTTTGGCAAATTACCCTGCAATGTCGATTCAGGAGAAGGCAAAAAAAAAACTATGGCATATAGCGAATTTTCCTTATTTCTGTAATATTATTACACTTCTGAAATGTATCTAGGCCTCATCTAATCATGAAAAAGTAACTGCAGCACTCCAATCAACTTGTGATAAAAAAAAACCATGGGGTCCTAAAGATGGACTGAAATCTTGCGATTGCATTGTGGGCGAAATAAATGCAAGTTGTTTTTTTTTTATCACAAGTTGATTGGAGTGCTGCGGATACTTTTTCATGAATGGATATCTACACCTTGGGTCCCTAAAAGTCTATAACGCTGGCACCAACCTATACCTCACATGAGTGCTTCACCTTTTTGCTATTTTCCTAGGCCTCTTCTAAACTCTTTTTATTGAGTTTACATGACAATGTCCTCTGGCAGCGTTCCATAGTCTCACTACTCTTCCAGTAAAGAATCCCTTTCTGTGCTGGTGTAAAAATAATCTGGTTTGCAATAAATTAGAATATCAAAAAAATGTTTTCAGTATTTCAATTCAAAAAGTGACCTCATATATTCTATAGAGTCATTACATACAGAGTGAACTTTTTCAAGCATTTATTTCTGTAAAAGTTAATGATTATGGATTACAGCCAAGAAAACCCCAAAAGTCAGTATTTCAGAAAATTAGAATATTATATAAAACAAAAATGAAATGAAAAAAAAAATGTTTTTAACACAAAAATGACTACCAAATTAAAAGTCTGTACATTAAATGCCATCAATACTTGGTCGGGACACCTTTTGCATGAATGACTGCATCAATGCGGCAATGTGGCATGGAGGCGATCAGCTGATGGCACTGCAGAGGTGTTATTGAAGCCCAGGTTGCTTTAATAGCGGCCTTCAGCTTGTCTGCATTGTTGGGTCTGGTGTCTTTCATCTTCCTCTTGACAATACCGCATAAATTCTCCATGGGGTTAAGGTCTGGCGAGTTTGCTGGCCAATCAAGCACAGTGATGCTGTGGTTAGTAAACCAGGTATTGGTACTTTTGGCAGTGTGGACAGGTGCCAAATCCTGCTGGAAGATGAAAATTCCATCTCCAAAAATCTTTTCAGCACAGGGAAGCATAAAGTGCTCTAAAATTTCCTGGTAGACGGCAGCGTTGACTTTGGTGTTGATGAAACCCAATGAACCTACACCAGCAGATGACATGGCTCCCCAAACCATCCCTGATTTTGGAAACTTCACGCTAGACCTCAATCAGCTTGGATTTTATGCTTCTCCACTATTCCTCCAGACTCTGGGACCTTGATTTCCAAATGAAATGCAAAATTTACTTTCATCTGAAAACAGCACCTTGGACCACTAATCAACAGTCCAGTTCTTCTTTTCCTTGGCCCAGATAAGACACTTCTGGCCTTGTTTCTTGGTCAGGAGTGGCTTGACAAATGGAATGCAACACTTGTAGCCCATGTCCTGCAGACGTCTGTATGTGGTGGCTTTTGAAGCACTGCCTCCAGCAGCAGTCTTGTGAATCTCTTTCAAATTTTTAAATGGCATTTTCGTTACAACCCTGCGGTTCTCCCGATTGCTTGTGCACCTTTTTCTACCACACTTTTTCCTTCCACCCAACTTTCTATTAATATGCTTTGATACAGCACTCGGAGAACAGCCAGCTTCTTTAGCAATGAACTTTTGTGACTTTTGTGGAGTGTGTGAATGACTGCCTTCTGGACATCTGTCAAGTCACCTTTTATAATACTTAGAAAGCAACTGCTGGTGTTTTGGGCTAGCTATTATAATTTTCTGAAATACTGACTTTTGGGTTTTTCCTGGCTGTAATCCATAATCATCAACTTGAACAGAAATAAACACTTGAAAAAGTTCACTCTGTATGTAATGACTCTATATCTAATATTGGAGGTCACTTTTTGAATTGAAATACTAAAAAAAAATAATTTTTGTTGATATTCTAATTTATTGCAAACCACTGTATAGGATGTCTCCTTTTACAGATATAGTCCTGGGTATAAATAGATTTCTTTTAAAACAGTTGTGCTCAAAAGTTTACATACCTCGGAAGAATTTTTGCTTTCTTGTTCTTTTTTCAGCAAATATGAATGATAACACAAAAACTTGTTTTCTCTTTTTAAATCATAATGACAACAAAAAACATCCAAATGACCCTGATCAAAAGTTCACACACCCTGGTGATTTTGACCTGATAAGATGCACATAAGTTGACACAAATTGACAAAAAATTCATCCACAACTGCCACAAATTGTTCAAGATGCAAAGTAAACCCTCAAATAACATCAGCTGAAATACAGGACTCTCTAAAAACTAGCTGTGCAGCTGTTTCAAGATGCACAATAGGGCTATGTTCACACAGGGTATGTACAACCGCCGTTGTTTGGCACTCAAAAACACTGGCCATTGTAGTGAGGGTTAAACAATGGCTGTTGCTATATTGAAAAATGCATTGCAATCAATGCACAATGGCCAGAATTAATTGACAATGGCTGTTCTTGTTATTAAAAATATGCTGTATGAACATAGCCTAAGGAGGCACTTGAAGAAAAATCAGCTGCATGGTCAAGTTGTCAAAAGTAAGCCATTGGTATGCAAATGTCACAAACTATCTTGTCTACAATATGCCAAACAGCACGGAGACAATCCTCAAAACTTCTGGAACAAGGTAATTTGGAGTGATGAGACCAAAATCGAACTTTTTGGCTACAACCATAAATGTTACAGGTGTCAACAAGGCCTATAATGGAAGAAACACTATTCCTACTGTAAAGCACGGGGGTGATTTGCTGATGTTTTGGTGTTGTGTGAGCTACAAAGGCACAGGAAACTTGTCCAAAGTTGAAAAAAAGATGAATACAGTATGTTATCCGCAATTACTGAAGGAAAATTTGCACTCATCAGCCCAGAATCTCTGCATGGGACGTATTTGGACGTTCCAGCATGACAACGATCCAAAACACAAGGCCAAGTCAACCTGTCATTGGCCCAGGAATTTACAGGAACTAGAGGCTTTTTGCCAAAAAGAATGGGCATCTTTACCATCTATGAAAATAAAGAGCCTCATCCACAACTGACATAAAAGACTTCAAGCTGTCATTGATGTTAGAGGGGAGATTTAAAAAGAGAAAACACAGTAGTTTGACAATAAATGGCTTCACCCAACCACTAGCCTTGAGTGGGAAAAAGTTTCATATTCTCTGAAAGTGTCATATTCTCTGAAAAAAGGACAAGACAAAAAGGAAAAGAAACTATCAACCATTCTGCACCCAGTACAACACAATGTTTCCGCCTCAAATCGCCTTTGTCAAGAACGTCATACTTCACAAAGGCCACTTGCGACAGAAACACTGTGTTGAAGCAGGCGCAGAATAAAATTTGAAACCACTAAGGGGGGCATTTATTAAGTCCAGCGTTTTTTACGCCGGACTTAAAAATGCCCCCGCAGCTCCGGCGCTACGGAGATTTATGTAGAGGCGGACTGCCTCTACATAAATCCCGTGCGCTCCGGTGCGCACCGCCGAAAACCTACGCCAGCTGAGGACTGGAGTAGGTTTTCGGCGTATATTTGGGCGGAACGGATGGTAAATCGCGCGGACTCTGAGTCTGCGCCCTCCGTTCCACCCACTACACGCCCCCTTTCCGCCCCCCTGGCGTACTCGGCGGAAAGTGCCGATTTGCACATTTTTTATTCGCAAATCGGCCATTTGCGTATAAATAAATACGCAAATCGGCACTTTCCGCCGAAAATCATCCGTTCGCAGGATGATACATGTGGCCCTAAGTGTCCAAACCCGAGCATGAAGCAATTGATTATTGGTGGCTGAAGATCTTGGATGCTTGAAAGTTCATGAAAAACATAAGTACAGCCATAGGCCATAGGCAGCCACTGGTAATCAAATGCTGCAACTCGGGTTTGAATGAACCCAAGCATGCTCGAGGTTCGCTCATTTCTAGTAACCACCTTTGTTTTCTATGACTGCGCCAGTTTCCACTTACATATAATCCCCTAATACAAGCATTAGCATTTTATGCACCAAACTTTTGTTTCCAAAAGCTCACCTCAGATCAGCTTGAAAGGACCGATCTCTCATAAACCCATGCTGATATGGCGGTATTCATTTATTCTCGCTGAGCTAGTAAAGCCTAGCATGTCTTAGAAAACCTTCAAACTTTTTCTTTTTCTGTAAATTATGTCCTCTAAGGCATCATTTTCCGCTACCGGTTTTGAAACTGTTCCTACCTTGAAGTATAGCTGAAACATTGGTGTTCTCTCTTCACATCTGTGTGGGTAAAAGAAATTGGTATATGGTTGATGCACACTATGGTAAAAGGTGACATGGCTGTCACAGTGTAGTATTCATACAGTGAGTCAAATATTTTCCCCTTAAGCCCTGTTCACCTTGGCATTTTTACCTCTGTTACCTCTGCTATTTCTGTACAATACTTGTCTTGCGTGGAACCCCAACAGAAACGGTATGTTAATGGCTTCCTTCAGAAAATATCTGAATACAGATCCATCATAGCTGTTAGGCCTCTGTTAAAAAACCATGCCATTAGAGTGGACCTGTCCTTTTTGAAAAATCTTTTAACATGCTCAAGATTCATGTCAAAAGTCTTGATCAGCCAAAGACTGGGTGTTCAGACCCCCATCTATCATTAGAGCCAGAAGTGCTCAGCTAAGCGTTCTTCTCCCTGGCTTGCTGCGATCGCTGTCTCACTTCAGGAGATGGGCCCCATAGACTTACAATGGAGGCTGTCTCCTGCAGCAAGACAGAAAAGCATGCAAGCCGAAGAGTGTAGCATTTAGCTAAGTGCTTTTTCTCATGGCTCTATGGAGATGTGAGCATCCAGACCCTGACTAAGACCTTTTAAGATCTTTTCTAAAGTGACAGTGCCCATTTAAAGAGAACCTATCAACGTAAATATGCACAGTCTGCAGGCAGCATGTAATACCCAGAAGGGACTGAGCCAATATTTTTTTTTTTTTTTTAATGCGAAATATTCCAATATTACTTTACATTTATTTATGTAAGTAGTTATGTGAGTGGCCGTACTCAGTGATTGGCAGCTGTGCATAAGTGTGCACAGAGATAGTTGTCAATCACTTAGTAGTACCGCCCACTTAAATACTTAGTCCAGAATGACTACAAATAAATGACAAATTATACTGGAACATTTCCCACAAAACTGTATAAGTTTGGTTGGTTTCCTTGCTCCATAACATGATGCCTGCAGATTGGACTACATTCAATGTTTCCTTTAATGCAAATATAGGATTCCTTATGTTTTCTTTTTGTCTCAAAAATGATCAAATGAGATGCAAAAACATTGCACATTGGACCATAGAGACAGATCAGTACAGATCTATTCCTACATTCAGCAGAGCCATGAGTTTGCTTACAGAAGTGGAGTACTGCTAAATCACAATAGGTGCACAATTATAGACAACTGTCACTATTGAGTCTGTAACCTGAAACATGGTACTATCATGGGATAACCTTGTGGTTGTTAGGAACGTGTGTGCTTAAAACTAAATATTAAATATTAAGACTGAATAAGCAAGAGAAAATCCATCAATCTGATGATTCCCTTTCAGTAGCACAATTAGCACAGTCTAAGCATGTGGAATGTGGTCCTGGAAGTGGGATCCTGGTGCTGCATGTAATGAGATTCCCGGGGCGGTAGAGCTGAGGGGGCGAGGATTGAGCTGGGGACTTGTCAGCTCGGGAAGGTTTCATGATTCAGCTGAAGCTCCTAGTTTGCCTCAGGCTACAGACTGTGGAAAGAATCTGTAATACCGGCCAAGTGCCTTTTTAGAAAAAATGCTTATTGGTTCAGTGGGAAGTTCCCAAAGGACAGCAGGCAGTGTAGCCTTATTCTGCTGCATTACATACACTGAGCTCCTTTATTATCAACTCTTGTCAAAAAAAATAAAACCTGATCATTATTATTATTATTATTATGACTATGGACACTAAACCTCGTCCCATACATCATCTATATTTGCTGTGCTGTTATATGCAATCTGATGTGTCTAAGGGACTTAGTATTCTTTCATTGGATTATTTATAAAAATTCTACATTTATTTCATTGGTCATGACTTTTTAGTATTAACTGTCTCTAGTTACAAGTTTAGCAGAGGCCACACTGTGTAAAAAATGGCGGCCCTATTCCTTAACAACAATTTAAAAATAATGGGCGCATCTGTGCAATGACAATTGTTATTATACAAGACGGCGGCCATTTTTACATAGTGTAAACCTAGCCCTGTAGTGTGATGTGAAATGTCATATGTGGGTTTAAATAGGACTGCACTGTATTCACCGTGAGATGTGTAGTGTAAAAATTTGCTACTGACAAACTCTGCTTTGTTGCCTTTGTACATAGATATCTATAAATTATATTAACAGCTCTGTTTAAAGAAATTGTTTTGTATGCTTTCGACTACTAGATTACGTGCTCCTTTATGGTCAGCCCACTACACAGCAGTTCAAAGTACAAGTAGCAAAATACATTAACAATACATTGTTAATGAGTTACATTTATTTCCTCTTGCACACTATATGTCCCACAAATATATATTCCCAACACACAAGCACAACTATACATACACACATACATACATACTGTACATATACATACATACGTACGTACATACACACACACACTAATACTGAGAAGGTCCTATTCCTGTAATTCATCTTTTTAAGATCAAATATTATCCCTGCACAATGGTGACACCAACATGATAACTCCTTACAGCATGCATTGTGTAAAGACTCCTCAATCCAGTATTGTAAAATGACGCAGTATTCTACAGTATTCCTCTAATATATATGAAACATTATTTCCTTAGAATATTTAATATAACAAAACAGGCTTCCAGTTGACATTACATGTGATTAATGGAATAGATGGGATTAATCTCTGGTGAGAAATGTCTGCCCCTTATAGCTCTACTTTGTAATCCCATTACAAATATGTGACTGTGCATTCTGCCTGTGGCTTGGTCTGGTAATGAGAGTCACATCTGCATTGGAATAACAGTGAGACGGGATTTCCCTGGAGAATATATTTTTCATTGAACATATTTTTTTTTCCTCTCTGCTAACAAGATTGATATTAAAATCGAAGTATGCTCTACCCTAGTGTGGAACATATGCATCTATCCCTCCTGTCAGCATCCAGGTTCAATGCAAGGTGGAACATCTCATAGAGCTTTAATGTCTGGGATACTGCGTGGCTGCGCTATATATAGAGACAAGGATATCATTAATTAATGCGCCAGCACAGAGCATGTGAAATCACAGGAACTGCTTCACACAGGCACACGCCTTGTTCTTGTAACCAGCTACACACCAGCATTGCACGGTCCATGTAAAGGTCACATGGAATTACCATGTATTGTACCAGGGAGCATCTTATTTTTAATGGTGCAGTATAATACAGGTATCCATGAGCATGATCTTGATTTACCCTTTCTTCCCATAAGAGCTTGCTGCTGCCTTTGTTACAATGCATTTATAGATCCAGAAAGAAGCAGCCCTCTTGTTCCAGATGTAGAGTATATTAGTGTTACCCTTCGAGTGCCTACACATTACATTAGTAAAAGCCTGATTGAATAGCATACGTTATTTCTTAAGGAGTAGATGGAAAATACGCTTAATGGACATTATAATGTACTGTATCGCTGAGGATCAAATGGCAGGTTGTTGTTCTGCCCATCTAGCTGGCTTTTACTGCCTGGGCTCACAAAGGGTTTTGTTGCTGCTTTCATGTGTATACACAAATATCCTTCTCCCAGACATCAAGAGCCTATAAATAGAAAAGGTTACAGCATTTTCCTCTGCTAAATCAATAGAGCCAGTCTCCTGCAAATTCAGCCAAGGTGTCTTATTAATTATGAAACGACTCATCTGATCTCTGGAATAGGCAGTTTTCTGCTGCACCTTTGCAGTCTTAATAGTGGTGACCTTTTGTCCAACAATAGCTGTTTCTTCACACTCAGCCTGTTTTCTCTCTCTCCTTTACTTCCTCCATGTTTTCTTACTCTCTCTGTCTCCTTACGCTCCTACTCTTCGAGTTTAAATCCATTTACTAGCTCATTGTGCTCGCTTCCTTTCTCTAGTTTTTTTTTTCTCTCTTGAACATAAATGCACTCGGCTTTTGCTCTTGTCTCTCTCTTTTCGGCTATGTTTACACACAGTAAAATAAAAGCAAAATATAACAGTAAAATAGGTATAAAACACTCACCTAGTTTGAATCTAATAATTTGCTACATTAAAGTTTAAGGAAACCTGTTAGTCTGTGCGCACACTGTAAAAATATATATATTTTTTACAATGTGTGCACGGATGGCTGTTTTCCCATAAATTTTAAAGTAGCAAATTATTACATTTAAAATATGGATGTGTTTTATACCTTTTTTACTTTGGCATTTTGCTTTTATTTTACTGTGTGTGAGCATAGCCTTATCATTCTTTTGTTTCCCACCATACCACCTACCCCTCTCTCTTTTATCTCTTTCTTTCCTCCAATATCCACTCTTTTTGCTATTCGTTCTTGAATTCTTAGTTTTTCAGTTTCACACTTGTTTTTGCTTGCCTTTTTCTTACCTCCTTGTTTTGAATTGATTTCTTACCATTGATCTCTTGTTTCTGTTTTATTTCTCTCTCTCCCTCCCTCCTTCTCCCTTTTCCTTTTTCTTCTGCTTGCTCTCTCTCTTTTTCAATCATTTTCTTTCTTGTCCCCTCTCATCTTTTCTCACTCTCCTATTATCCATCTCTCTTTATCTTTCTCTTTCCCCCTTCCTCTTTCCCTTTCTCACCCTTTCTCAATCTCTCATTATCCCTCTCTTTCTTTCTCTCTTTTTCTATCTCTTGCCCTTTCTTGCATTCTTTAATTTGCCCATTATTCCTCTTTCTTTCTGTCTCCCACTCTTTCTTTCCCTCTCACCTTCTCTCACTTTACCATTATCTCTCTCTTTCTGTCGCCCACTCTTTCTTTCTCTTTCTCTCTCACCTCTCACTTTACCATTATCCCTCTCTTTCTCTCTCCTTCCTTTCTTCTTTTTACCAGTCACTGCTAAATATCCCCTGATGTTTAGTAGACTGATAATATACACATTGCACCAATCCTTTTCTACAAACATAAACTATTTTCTAGCAGCTATTTTAAAATAAAACACATTTATTTTGAAACAATAATTTTATTTAATATTTTGTACTATACTTTGTAGCAAATATTTTTTTGCTGATTTGAGTTTATAATAAACTTTTTGTTAAATTACATTTATATCTTTTAAAATCAAGGCTCTCTTTAGTTTTCTGTCAAAATCTCTTATATTTTTTTTTTATAATAACTATTTTGTACGGTTATACATTTACTCCCCCATTTGTGGTTTACACTGTCGGATACTTAAGTAATATGTGTAACACCTAAACCAAGGAAAAGAAAGAAAGGCAGTGAACTTTGAAATATATCTTGGCAACAGCAGATAAAGCTTCACCCCTCAGCAGTCCATATATCATACTTGCCCACTCGTTAGCACATTCATCCATTGGCCATTCATTCTACTACTCATGTTTTAGCGTTCTTTTGCCAGTGCTGTTCTTTCCTTGGTTACACAGTTGAGTTGCAATGAGGAAAACATGGTTTTGTGGAGGGGGATATGGTGAACATTAGATTGTGATTGACCATGTGAACATCTACAGCACATCTTCCATATAGGTGATAGGTCCCTTGGCTTGTTCTGCATGTGATGGTTTATTTAATGTTGAGCCCACTTCCGTCTCTTCTTCTCCTCTTATTGTTATTACTATTATTGTAATTATTATTATTATTGGTTGGCCCAGGGCCTTTCCTGAGTTTCTTTGCAAAGGATAAAGGGCTCATGGTTTCTGCTTCGAAGATGTAAAGCTGAGGTCCGGTTTGGCTGTTGTTGCTCACCGTTTGTTAACATTTGGCAAACGAAACACAAATTAAAGAATAGAACTTTTTTTTTATCTTCCACAATCCTAGATGGGAAACGTCACAGAGAACACAACGTCCCCGGAGAACGGATAGGTATTTCCTCTAGAATCCAGCAGGTGGCGCGAGTGAGAGCGGATTCCTGGTACTTTGGGTCTACTAGAAGATCCAGGTAAGTAGAGCAGATAGAGACAGCAGGAATAAAGGCAGGAGGGCGACTCTGGGGCCAGCTGAGCCATTAGATCCACCGCACATTTGGAACAAGCTGCCTTCAATGTTGAGTTTTTTGGAATCCTTTTTCAGTTTCTCCCACATGTCTGCTGCCCCTTCATGACAATCTGCGATCACTGTGACAGCACACACGTGGAATTCATTCCAATATCTAAAAGATAAAAGGACATTGGTTTGTTATCTTATAGGCTTCATATGGTAACGTGACCAGTGCCATTCACACATGAGCTGGAGTATAATACCGCACCAGCAGCACTTTACTGTATGTTGATCAGCTGTTTTGCTATAAATACTTTCCCCTTCATTTTAGCATATTCATTTTCTTGTTTTCATTTAGTCAAATAATTTAGTGGTTGGGGTATATAGTGCCTGCAGAGATTTAACATTGCAAATTTGAAAATTCTTATAAAATTATCTGTTTTTCTGTAATTCTAGGTTCCTATCGCAGATATCATTGCCTTTTTACATATGTTTAGTACATGAATTAAGATATTATTATTATGTATTATACAGAGCACAAAAAGATGAGTTTGCAAATTAGTTTTCCAGGAGTAAGATTTTAAATTGAGTTATCTATTTATCAATTATTTGTCAATTTGGTTACTACTCCTTGGAGAAGCCAGAAGTGTCCTAACATGTGCCATTGTCAGCATGTCTTCAAGGCACGTGGGGTTCCTATCAATTGAGATTTATCAGCTTAACACCGTTGTAAAGCCAATACATCTCAAGCAGTCATTGATATACACGCGTCTATTCCCAGGGGGTAAGTGATGGGAGAATAGACTTGTGACCTTATGCTTTCTTAGTCTGCAGTCTTGTAATCTCCCTCAATGACCCTCCCTCCTTTTGTCACACACTCCACTCTTTCCATCTGTGTGTCTTCATTCCCTAGCTGTGTTTCAGACAAGCGCCTGTGTGTTTTGTTTTAAAGGAGTTGCATGCAATGTAATTTATGAGCTCTTCAGGACTGCTGTAAACTCCAATGTTGCTACATTTATAATATATAATGAGATACTGAGATGCCGGGAAATTGTCTCTAGTACAATATATCTGCTGTGATTGGATTTCCCACAGGAAGACTCCATATTCTCTAAACATCTCAGCATGCTAAAACCAAAAGGAAGAAAACGTCATCAATGGCCAGGCCCACAATTAAAACACTGCAAACCATCTAACCTTTTTATAGTCTTATTAACCATTTTATTAAATATATATTGTTCATAACCGTAAGGAAAAATTATATTATGATCATACAGTATTTTAAGATGCTGAGCAGATTATTTCCTCACTTTACGATACATGATTCAGTCAGTTCATATATTAACTGCATGTACCAATAGCAATATTATTTTTTTCAGGAATATATCCAAATATGTATAATTTATTACATTTTGGATAATGTATAGGTATATATCACCATGCACCAAAAGAAGTATATCTTCATGGGAATCCTCTTTACATTAAATCATTATAAGTAACATAACAATTACTTTGGATAGAAAGGCAATTTCTATTTAAGTATATTTTCCTTATGTATTTGGGTAATTTGAGGTATAAATTTTAAGTGGAAGACCACTTCTATAACCAATGTAAAATGCAATGACTTCCTTGAACCTCTGTACTTTTTATTGGATGAACAGTTGTGAGCTATTTATCACTATAACTTTTGTAATACACCATGTATTTCGTAATGTAGATATGTATAGCCTCAGTTAATTTTTTGTGCACAGATACATGTAAACTACACAGATACATGTCTTGCAGTGACATGTTAAAGTGTAGGGGTGGCGCCTTTTGTGGATAACAGACTTCAACGATGCACCCAGTCATTCATCATTCTGTAAAGGAGAAGAAAACTATCTTTGAAGACTTACGAGCAAATGGTGTTGAGGTTTTTCTCTTCGTCCATGCTTTGCGAATAGGTTTCGATTTTATCTCCCATCGTAAGCATACAGTTGGAGAAGCCCTTAAAGACCGCATCGCACTTGCCTGCCGCCCTCACCGCCTGCACCAAGTATGCTGGGGACAGAGATCAGCACGTCAGCTGGACAGCTCCCACTCAGACACACACTACATCAACCTAATGCTGTCCCTGTCTATCACATGGATTTTTCCTTCTCCTATATTCACATACTACACTAGACTCCTATTGTTTAATATTATCACCATCTATCATTTTAGCAGAACTGAATTGTCGATTTAAACAACGAAAATACCTTAGATTTCATAGTACTTATATACACCCACACAGATATATCTAGAGTTGTTATAAATAAAAAATGAAGATAGCTAAATAGATGGATAGATGAAAGAATGATGGTTCCGGAATTAATTACCCCATGCTATTGTCCATTTGGTAATGATATTTTATTTTCTGGATTAGGTAGGCTTCGAAATAGGAGGCACCATTTACATTGAGAGCTACAAAAGACTTGCTTTGCTTTTGCTGCCATATCTGATCCTGGTTGTGATTCCAGAGAATAAATACAATGTAATAAAAGTGTTTCCGACTCTCCTTAAATGAGGAATGAAATCTAATTCCACCAGGCATGAATAAAACATTCTCTTGAACATTAAATAACTGCTAAATCTAGAAGCAATTAAATCCATTTTGCAGAATGTTTCTCAGATGTGAAACCTGTAATATTTCCCAGGTCGCACTTTACGGAGTTTTCTATTAAGAGTTGATCAGGGATAATACACATAAACATTCCCTTGGATTTGACAATATACTGAAGATACTGCAGTGATCAGACAGTGAGGGGGAGGGGACTCTGTCACTTTCTGGGCTCTGCTATTTCTCTGTATTAGTGCACTTCTTAGCCATTGTAGGTCACACACTAGCTGCAGCCAGACTCATAACTATACAGTGACAGCTTGCAGGATATAACATTGTGGTGGTGAAGTATTTCTTCTGTGCAGATCACCAGAGCACAATAACAACATTCCATTCCATTTTCCCCCATTTCCTCTTACAAATGCATTCAGGCAGCTTGTCATTAAAAATGCATGCACACATTACCACGTCTCTTTCATCGTCTGCTCCAGCAGACTCCAGCGCATAGAAAAAAGCAGCACTGCATAGACCTACAAACAGTCCTTCCACATATGAAGGGGGTCTTGGTTTGTCCCCAAAGCCTCTGCATTATATTAAGCTCATATGTGGTGGGGATTCATTGATTGAATACATGTATTACAGGGCAGTGGGCATATGTTTAGTGTAAGTAGGTCATTTATCAATGTTTACAGCTCATAATTCCTGCCACAAATTACACCGATTTGATTGGTCAATAAAAGCCACCAAATGTAATTGTCAAGTCGATGGAGTATTCAATCACAGGTTAGATTGTGTAGTTTTGGAACGAGCTGCAGAGCGATTCCTTTTTATATAACATGTTTGTAATAGTTAAATGGAAATATATGTGTCCTGTGAAGGAACACCTAGTGCTGAGAGTGAAGGTGACACCCTCTGCTGTGTGTGGAATAGATCAGGGATACTACAGCCCCTCCTCCTCCTGCTTCTCCCCTGCACTGCTTATACTCTGAGTAGATGGAAGTATGTGACAATAATGTGGCACACTGCATCTATGAATCCAACAGATCAACACTCCATGAATATGGATGCAACACAAACAAACAATCTAGATAAACACCGCCTGCTCATCATACATCATGATGCTGTAGAATCCACAGGAAGAATTCATGGCTTATTATTGCGCATGCGTTGCTTCCTAGCATAATACTGTATTACATGAAATTACATCTTTATTTCTTAGAAGCCTCAACTTGCTATAAAGGAAAATGAATGAGACTATTTTTTTTAGTCAGTGACCCATTTTGGAGTCAAACAGAGCAAGAGTTATCCAGTTCCAGATTGATCCTGGGTAGCAGAGCTTCTGCTGCACCCACACACTATGCAGCTAAAAGAGCCATACTGGCACCAGATATCTCTGCCAACCAAGGCACTTCTAGGAAAAGACACTGCAGACCAGAAAATGCACCTATGCCCAATACTTTCTATAACATGAAGGAGAGATACAATAAAATAGTGTACAGAGATTGAGAAACTGTACTAGCCATTAACATCATGCCCTTATGCAGAACACCACACAGCAGATAACCAGTCTATAATAAATAACATATACAGCTTAAAATACTCATTGCAATACTGAATGTTGCAAAAATGTGTACGTTAAAAAAAAAAACCTATGGTATTTTGAGAACAAAATATTTATGAATGAAACAGTTCTGAATGTTATTTATATTTTTTAGGATTTCCCTAACAAATAATTGTACTGGCACTGTATTTATTTATTCTGGAACTGGGAAACTGTAGAACAAAGAGCTTCTAATTCAGTGGCAGTTGTGTGAAATTTATAAAGATTTTCCCACTGGAAATAATGCTATAATAATTATAATTGTTATTAATATTAATTTTACGAGCAAAATTTGTTTGAAGATAGAAAATGATTGAAATAAATATAGAATATTAGATGAGTTAGAGCTGTATAGATTTGTGCATAAATAAAATTGTGATTAAATTTAATAATGTATAGAAACATGTCTTATATTATTTTATCTTTTGAGATATATATATATATATATATATATATATATATATATATATGTGTATATGTATATATATACTTATACACACAATTTACTGCTATTAATTAGTACATTTTTTTTTCACTCTTTTAGACCAAAAGAAGCCAAGAGAAGCAGCTTTCGGAGCTTCCAGCACTAATGTACTATAGAGGAGTGGGAGCCTGCTCGCTGCCAGTAAGTAAGCTGCTAATAATGCTGTTCTCAGGTTGCAGCCAGTCTCCCTTTGTGCAATTAACAAGCAGTGTGAGAAGTGTTGATGTCTGCATGTACAGCCTCTAATGTCATTACTGGTGTAAAGTCAATTCTAACGCCTTGCATGAAAGTCACCAGGGTGCAGGGATTGTACAGATGAGGATGATCCCAGCTTCTCTCTTAGTCTCCCTGCCCATTGTCCCGGGCTTCATTAGTCGGGATTAGGCTGTAAAGAAAGGAGTTTTAATTGTCTATCCTCATCTGTATCCATTTCTCTTCCTACTAGAGGTGCTAATTGAGAATTTTCTTTTCATCCTTCGATCACCCAGGTTCCCCATCTCACGAGTGTATTGTTGTGCTAGGTAAGTGTAAGAGCTGCTGTCACTGGGGCCCATTTGTCACGGGGTTATCGAGGAGAGATGCCAAGTACAGCACTTGTCGCAGTGAGCTGACTGAATGCAATCCTGGGCAATGTTTTGTGTGCCATAGCTGCTCTCTATGGAGAATACGTTTTTCTGCCCCTACTCATCAAACACATGTTTATTTGTAATATCTAAGAACTGACATTAAACTGAAGGCTTTTCTTTAAAAAAAAATATTCCAATCAGTACAATAGGTACCTCTCTGATACGAGGACATTTATTTTAAAGAGGACGATTTGGTTAAAGATATACATATTAAATAAATAAATTATTCAAAATAAATACATATATAGAAAATGATTGAATAAATATAAAATAATAGATGAATAATAGATTTATGCATAGATAGAAAATATGGATTAAATTGATACATGTTTAGATAATTTTTTGAAATTTGGAAAGATTATCCTACTGTAAATATTACTAACACATAAACATATTTATATATTTAATTATTAAATTTATTTTCCTTATTTTAGACCCAAACAAGTCAAAAGAAGCAGCTTGTGAAGCTGAGGAGAGGAGTGGGAGCCTGCTCGCTGCTAATAATGCAGTTCTAAGGTTGCAGGCAGTCTCCCTTTGTACAATTAACAAGGATTTATTTTAAAGAAGAAAAGAGTAAAGAATACAGAATAAAACACATACATATATAGGAGATTATTAAATAACTATGGAATAATAGATGAGATAGAGCTATAGAGATTCGTGCATAGTTAGAAAAAATAAGGATTAAATTAATATATGTGCAGACAAATAATATAGATAGATTTCAACTAGATAGAAAGGTGAATAGACATGCATAAAATGTAACTAGAATACAAATCATATGTAACAAACTCCTCTAACAATTTTAATAAAGATACGTGTGCGCATATATATATATATATATATATATATATATATATATATATATAATCACGTAATGCCATCGAAGTATTCTAATATTTGAAAATTTACTTTGATCTCATCCACAAAGCATTCTGCTTCCTCCATTTCTCTACAACATTGATACCAGTTTTCATCATATAACAAAGCTATGTATGAACTCATGTAACAGCATACTTAAAGGAATGAGAATTACATAGAAAAATAACTTCAAATGCATTTCAACAAGATCATCAGCCACAATGACCGGTCGTTTCTACATCCCAGCACATGACAGGAAAGGGTCAATTCTACTGAAATTCTCTATGATTTGAGTCTTAACGGATATGATGGCGATTGGAGCTATTTGTCGAGCACAGAGCCACTTACCTATGTGCACAGCAAGCACCAGTAGAATATATCTTCCGTTCAGATGAACTCCCATCCTACATTGAATAAAACCATTGGAGACTGTATATTAATGTGATATTTGGGAAATCCTGGGTGGGGAGTGAGAAGAACTAGGCATTGCAAACAAGTTCCAGCAGCTGACACTTAGCAGAGCCGGAGAGAGAAGGGAAGAGAAGGGAAGGGAAGAAGGGAAGAGCTTGGGATGGGTCGCACCATTTGGAGAGGGGAGGATGGAGCTCTGCCCCCTCCCACCTCCTGCTTGGAGCTGACGTGAGGAGGCTGGCGATGCACCAGTTGCTTTTACATAGAGGATCCCCATTTATAGTTATCAGAGGCTGGGATTATGCACCTAGAGCCACATTCACATGCAGCCATCATTGCTATGGAAGATGAGCTTGCTTCTGTAGGCACTTTTAATCATTACATAAAGTGACAACAGTGACAACCGCTTGTAGATAAGTGTGGTAGTTAGTAATGGACTCTATGTATCTTTATTGTGCTGCATGTTTTCTTATACTGCTTCCTCCCATAATGTGTCAGTATAAAGCACCAGGTTGTGTCTCCCATGCCACCGTGCTCAGAGCCATAGGCAGGTGCAGGGGAGACACCGAGGGTGGAGGCAGCCAGGGCACCACAAGGGACTGCTGCCTGTGACAACGCTGAGAGTGCCTCCCCTCGCCTGCCTGGGAGGAGCCGCTGACACCATGATGTAATCGATCTCTGACTCCATCAACTCGCTTATTCCTGTTATAGTACTGCTTGTGTCTTTCTTCAGTTCTCACTGTGAAAGGAGACTGCCACATTTATCTCATTGAAAGCTCTGTCTATGTGTCTATATATGTGTAGCCATCTGTCTATCTATGTCTCTATATATTTTTTTTATTATGTATTTTATCTGATCTGTGTATCTATATCGATTTCAGTCTCTGTCCATTTTTCTATTACACAATCATTTATTTACTTGCCTATGTATTTGTCTATTTATCTAATCCATTCTTGTTAATTAGTTTATTTATCTCATACATAATTATATAATGGTGTTCCTAGTATACGATTCTTTTTATCTATTTTTTTGTGCTATCTATCTGTATATAGGTATTATCCTTTAATGTACTCATTTATCTATTCAAATACATCTATCTATCTATCTATCTATCTATCTATCTATCTATCTATCTATCTATCATCTTTTCTATTTGAAATAGACCATTTCCATTTTAATTTTTGAGGTAAATGCAGGTATCTTTATTGATTTAAAAACTCTTTTCCCATCTATCCACCCGTGATATATAATTATCTAATCATTATCTATCTATCTGGGAGACGTTGCATTTCTCCTTGGTAGGTACATGTATCATTCTTGTCTCCTCGTCACATAACCCATGGAATGTGTTTTCCTGCAGTAATCTAGTTTCCATTGATAGCAGCCTGAGTTTCTCCAAACCCTCCGCTGCCCACTCTCCGCCCAGCTTAGACAGGGTTCTCTGCTGTGACGTCATCTGGGGAGGTGAGCAGCATTTCTCCTGCACCTGCACAGAATCTTAATCTTGCTTTCTCAAACCAAGGCGACTGATGTGTTAGTCTTGGCTTTTCTCTGCTGCTCACATGAAAGTTGCAGTGGGCGGGAGGGGGAGCCTGGGAGGAAGGCGGGGGAGGAGGGAATCCTTCCTGATTCCCTGATCAAAATGATAAAGCACTTTGTCCTGTCAGCTTGACGTAACGATGCAGCACAGGTAACAAGAGAAGCAAAATGCCCTTGAACTACCTCCTCCCTTCCGACTTTCTGCTCTTTCGTTTACTAGGTCCTCTAACATCTCTGCCTCACCTTTCTGCAGCTTCTACTATATTACGTAGTCCCTTCAGTCTAAAGGGGCATTCACTTGTTCAGCATTTATGGTTTGTGCATGGATGATGTGCTACGGATTGGAATATTTTAAGTCTTAGTGCTACTGAACTGACCCAGTCGCACGGTTGTGCCAGTACAGCAACACGAAGAGGGAAATTTATGAAAGGGTGTAAATATACACCTGGTGTAAACTGCCCACAGCAACCAATCGCAGCTCAGCTTTCAGCTCTGGTAAAATATAAGAGGAGCTGTGATTGGTTGTTGTGGGCAGTTTACACCTGGTGTATATTTACACCCTTTCATAAATATCCCCCAAAGATTTTAACTATTTCAGCGCTCCCTGCATGAATTATGATGCCGGGAGTTACAAAGTCTGTTCTGTAGCACATCGTCCATAATAGCAGACCATGCACGGAACATGTGAATGACCCCTACATCTGTTGTATGCTGCATTTACATTGGGATTAAACTCTATGGATTTTACATTTTAATAACCATTTTTTTTATAATTTTTCTCTATTTATATAGCACCAACATATTCTGCAACACTGTAGAGAAACTTCTATTTCTCATGTTAGTCCTTATCCCAATCTATTGGTAGGGTTTTGGAGTGTGGGAGGAAACTGTACCTGTACTAAATCATTGCAAACACTGGAACAAAAATACCCACACAAATTACCCACACCCATCCATGCAAATATTAAACAGAACCATAGTTCGCTATGGCAACAATGCTAGCTACTGAGCTATTGTGTCATATACTAGGTAAGCCAGTAAAGAAAAAAAGCTTACCTGCAGTATTATGTAAAACTATAGCTAGCATAACAAAAGATCATTATGAGCAGCACCAAACTCTGTTTTGAAGCTTTTGGAGTATTTGTCTTGCCTTTTGTATAGACCAGGGGTACTCAACAACTTTTAGTGAAGGTCCACTTACCGGGGTCTATTGTCAGGTGAAGGTCCGAGCTGAACATCAGTAGAAAACGTGTTTTGTTACTTTTCACAAACGTTCAACTATTTACACACAGAATTGCTGCTTATTAGTGGGAAAACTGGCATTTTTTCTTTCTCACCAGCCCTTTTATATTAGGTAAAAAGAAAGAGACTGCCCTGGTAGTATATAGCCCCCCCAGTAGTGTATAGCCCCCCTGTGCGCTCTCCCCCAGTAGTGTATAGCCCCCTGTTGCTCCCCCAGTAGTATATAGCCCCCTGTGCTCTCCCCCTGTAGTATATAGCCCCCTGTGAGCTCCCCCCAGTAGTATATAGCCCCCCCTGTGCGCTCTTCCCTTATAGATGGCCCCTAGATGCGCCTGTCTTCTTCTTTTCTCCTGTCGGTCCGGCCCCCGGCTGATACGCACTCTCTGGGGATGTCCCGGGGATTCCCCAGCAGAGCCCGCACTAGTGACCTCAGTGTACGCCGCTAGCCTGTACTTCCGGGAAGTTCAGCACGGCGGCGTACACTGAGGTCATTGGTGCGCGCTCTGCTGGGGAATCCCCGGGACGTCCCCAGAGAGCGCGTATCAGCCGGGGGCCGAGCCGACACTGCCCCCAGCCCCACAGGCGTACTGAAATCTAAGGACAGTACGCCTATGGGGCGGGAGGCATTGCGGTGGGGCGCGGGACCAACTAACCGCCCCGGATCTGGTCCATCCCGGGATGGACCGGATCCGGGGCGGTTAGGAGGTCTGACCAGGGGTCCGGACAGCTGGCCTCCGCGGTACGGGTTCTGACCGTGGTCCGCCAGTTGAGGACCCCTGGTATAGACTAAGAGTGGACACAACCTTTAAAATCTATTCATTCCTTACTTTGTAATGGGGCATACAAAAAAAGTTTTTTTTCTTTAAAGTGACAGTGCCCAAGTATCTATACTCTGCTGCACATCACTCCGTATAAACAGGTGACATTCATGTAAATAACAAAAGGAGCAAAAATCAAGCAGCACAGTATGCATTATGTGGAATGAAGGGTGCACCCCTTCAGGGCCTTATCCAAGGTCCTGTGTAATCATCAAAAAACAAACTCCAGGGCAGCAATTCCAAATAAAAAAACATTTGGAATTTTGTATTTTTAAAAACTTCTGGTCACCCTGTCCCTCCACCTACCCTAGTCACCCTGCTAACTCCCCCACGTAGACCACAGATTAGCAACCAAACCACCTCCCACCCGGACCCCATACTGATTACCCTGCTACCTCCCTCACACTACACTGTCACCCTTTACCACTGTCTCCAACCCACACTGGTCACCCTGCCACCCCCTCACCCCAGACGCCCCCCCTTCCACTTTCACCCCACGCTGGTCACCGTAATTCCACAGCACAGAAAGTGTATATCTGGTTTGGGTGGCCATGGACTCCTGTACTCCCAAGCAACAAGCAAAATTGTGAAGCTGGGTAATAACAAAAGGGCATCATTCTCAGAAATGGCAACTCTAGTGGATCCTGTTCTCCCTAACAGCCGGTAGAAGATTTCAACTTTCTCCAGCTGTATCTGCTCCTGATCACAGTGGGTCTCTGATAAAATGCCAAAAGTTGTTTTTGATGACAGTTACTCTTTAAACTAGGAGAGTCACTGGAAGAAAAGCATTTGGGTGTACTAATATATGACAGACTACAGAACAGTATGCAGTGTTAATCAGCAGCTTCTAATGGCGCTTTTACACTGACTAATTATTGGCAACATTCATTCGGACGATTATCTGTCCATGTAAAAGTGCCAGTGATCAACCGGCAAGCGGGAAAGCATTTTAACCAGCGGTAAAATCTATTGTTATCGGCCACACATCTCTATGTGTAATCAGAAGATGTGCTGCTTATGACAACTAATTGCCATCCACGCAATTAGTTGTGCCTTGTTAAGGTACATCCAAAAAAGTGTCAGTCTTGCTGACCAATGCTCTTTTGCATCCTCACATGGACAAAAATCATGAAATAAAAAAGCACCATAAGGCCAGCAGGATATAGTCATGCATTAAAACAGGCATGGACTTGTGGGACCAGGACATCATATTACCGTTTTATGAAGCTTTGTTGCGGCCTCATCTGGAGGATGCTGTTCAGTTTTGGGCTGCAATGGAAAAGGTACAAGGACATACAACTAAACTGATACATTGACTATTTTAGTTATCCCTCTCTCGCCGCTGCACAGTAAATTAACGTTACTGCAGCCTATGCCCAATCCTGCAGCGACGTTAATTTCCGATGCAGCATGACACAGGAGCAAAAGCTGCGCCTGTGTCATCTAGAGATGAGCGAATCTGCTGAGGTTCGTGTTCGTATGATTCCCGCTGTCTGCAGGCTCTGTGAAGAGGGTGGATACAGCCGGAGGACCGCCTGGAAAACTGGGATACAGCCTATGGCTACGGCATTACACATTTGCATGTTTTTCCTCACTATCTGACATGAAATCAGAATTAACCTTTCCCATTTTAGGGCAATTAGGATTACCAAAATTATTTATATTTGTCAAATTCCGGAATATTTAGAAAGCGAGAGAGAGAGAATTTTAAAGGCATTTTTATTACTTTCTGCAAAGTAAAACGTTTACATACAATAAGATTACTGTGCCTTTAAACAAATTGGCACAGCCCCCATATGATATGAGGATGTCATGTCTTTGGAACCTTCTGATGGTTTATTGACACCATCTAAGTTTATTAGAGACACATCTGTGGATGTATATTATCCACTTCACGTCAGTTATCTGTATATATACGTTCCTACTGCACATACCCTGTGCAGTAGGAATGTATATATGCGTTCCTGTACTGACAGGGGCTTTGTGATGAGAGTGAGATCGCTGCAGGTGGTGCAATCCCGCTCTCATCTGTGTCCAGCGCCCGAGGTAATCAGAGTCAGCTGCGATCCCGCAGCCGACTCTCATTAACCCCTTAAATGCCGCAATCTACAGTGACCGCTGTGTTTAAGGTGCTCAGTGACAGATCAAGCATCTGTCACTGAGTGATTGGGACCTCTGCGGGGGTCCCGATCGCATGTGCTGACAGGAAGCGGTAAGCTTCATACCTCCGTCCTGTCAGATCGGCGATCAATGTGTAGAGTCTGCTCTCAAGCAGGCTCTATACACTGATCTATGCTATGCTATGGCAATAATAAGTAATAATAAGTTTTAATAAAAGTTTTACAAAAACGTTATAAACCCCCTCCCAATAAAAGTTTAAAAGACCCTCTTGCCCATTATAAAAGTAAAAAATAAATAAACAAATAAATAAACATATTATATATCGTAGCGTGTGGAATTGTCCAATCTATTAAAATATAACATTATTGTTCCTGCATGGTGAACGGCTTAAGCGGGGAAAAAAAAACGCACCAAAATTGCTGATTTTATTAAATTATATATCACAAAAAAATTAATAAAGAGCAATCAATTTTTCTGTTATTAATATGATATTAATGAAAACTAGAGATCATGGTGCAAAAAATGACACCTCAACCAGCCCTGTAGGTTGAAAAATAAAAGTGCTATGCCTCTTAGAAGGCAGGGAGGAACATTGCATTAATTTGACCCGGACTTTTGTGCATTAACCCCTTAACGACATTGGGTGTAAATTTACGCCCTCGCGCCCTGGTGCCGGCCGGCCGGCCGGTGGCACGGCGATCAGAGTCCACAAAAATAGTAAATACCTGCTCTGGACCCCTCAGCTAGGTAGCTGAGGGGTCCAGAGCAGGTATTTGTACATTACTCACCTGTCCCGGGGTCCTGATCGGCGTCTTCCGGGTTCGCGGCGTCCTCAGTCATTCCGTCGGGTCTTCGGCTATTTCCGGCAGTCCCCATCGGCTTTTTTCGGCTCCAGCCTCGTCTTTTTCCGGATTTTGCAATCTGCTGCCCTCTAGCGGCTGATATGTGTAAGACACTTATCAGTAGCTACAGGGATGTTCAGAATGTAGAAAAAGTTAGTTTTTTTTTCTCCAATTTTTTTTTCTATTTTCCGCACCCTATCGCCGCTGAGTGCTGATCAGCATCGTACGAAAATGCGCTGCTAATCAGCAACTCCTCCTTTTTGGCGTGGGGTGTTTTTTTTCTATATTCTACTGCCACGGTCTGCTGATAAGTGCCGCACATAAGTGCGGCATTTATCAGCAACTCCTTTGTTGGCGTAGGTTTTTTTTTTATACTTACTGTAAACAAACACGTAAAAAACACTACATTACACCACACTACATTGAATAAAGTTTGACACTACACCACTACATACCCCATATACCAATCCCCGTATAAAGATGGCCCCCAGGGTGTTTTCGGCGTCAGAGGGATACGTTATTATTGCCTCCGACACCGAAACGGCCAGTGAGGATGAATGGGGGGATCCTTCTTTCCTCCATTTATCCTCATCATCCTCATCATCCAGTGACGTGTCTGGGGGTAGCGTAGCGTACGCTGCCCCCCAGACACGTCTTTTCCGCCAGTTCCGTCACAATAAGAGATGACGGCATGAAATTCTACAAACTCTGTGAGAGTACCTCAGGGTACACTTACAGATTTAGGGTACGTGCACACTGCGGAATGGCGAAGGATAACCCTTCGTGCATTTCGCAGCTGGCACCCGCCGGCGGACTAATGCGGGCGCGTGTCTCCACCCGTGTCATAGACTCCAATCTATGCACGGACGGATTCCATCGTCCATCCAAAGAATGAACACGTTGGACGGAGAGCGTAATCCGCCCGTGTATAGAATGGAGTCTATGACACGGATGGAGACGTGCGCCTGCATCACTCCGCCGGTGGGTGCCAGCTGTGGAATGCACGAAGGGTTATCTGTCGCGATTCCGCAGTGTGCACGTACCCTTAGAGTGTATGTAGGAAGGGACACCCGAATCCAGCCCCAGATGCCCCCTCCCCCCCATCCTCGGAACAAGTGGGAAGATCGTCCGGGAACTGATCTTCCCACTGCTGGATAAAGGTCACCACCTGCACGGGGATAACTTTTATACCAGCACCCCCTCTTCCGGTCCCTCGCTGCCCGAGCTACTGTAGCTTGCGGCACGATCCGAAAATATCAGAAGCAGTAATAAAGCCCTAATATTTAGCAGCCATGGAGCGGACCCAGCGCTTCTGGATATAAAGGACCCCGTATCGCACCAGGACAACATTCTCCAGGTGACGCCCCCCCACACAGGAAAACAGGAGACCCCAGAAGAAGTGCAGAGTGTGGGGTAACAGGGGGATCAGGAAGGACACCATTTTCCAGTGTGACGCCTGTCCTGATCACCCCGGCCTCTGCATACTGGATCGCTTCAAGGCGTACCACACGTCATTGGAGTTCTACATTATCTAAATTCTGTCCCTTATTCCTATTTCAGGGGTCACGTTGATCCAGGGATTATTCTGATCGCCATTATGGAGTCGGGAAGGAATTTTTCCCCTGTGATGAGGCTACTGTCGTCTGCCTCACGAGGGTTTTTTGCCTTCCTCTGGATCAACACAGGTTGAATTTGATGGACTCCTGTGATTTTCAACCTTATAAACTAATAATTGGCCTAATACCTTCAAATAAATTAGAATTGTCCCTTTTCCCCAGCTAAATAGATATGGCCGCCATTCCCATTAGAGACTTGCCATGATGCAATTACAAAGCCTCTGTGCTGCCAGGACAGTAGAAACCCCCCACAAGTGACCCCATTCTGGAAACTACACCCCATAAGGAATCTAACAAGGGGGGCAGCGGGGATATGGCCCCCTGGTGACGGCCACATTTGGGACGTGAAAATGAAAAAAATGGTATTTTTTATTTTCTCGGCACATGTTCTACGTAAGTGCCCGTCACCAGTGGGGTCCATATGCTCACTGCACCCCTTGTTAGATTCCTTATGGGGTGTAATTTCCAGAATGGGGTCACTTGTCGGGGGTTTCTACTGTTCTGGCAGCACATGTGGGGTATTTTCGTACTCAGGGGAAACTACCCTACACGTTTTGTGTTCATTTTCTTTTTTAACCCCTTGTGGAAATGGAAAAAAATCAAGGCTAGACCAACATTTAGTGTAATTTTTGTAAACTAAAATTTAAAATTTGTAAATGTAAATTTTTTCTAAATCATTAATCTTGTCATGATTTTTTCATTTTCACAAGGGGCTAAAAGATAAAAAAAAACACTAAATGTGTAGCGTAATTTCCCCTGAGTACGGAAATACCCCACATGTGGACATAAAGCGCCATGCGGGTGCAGGGTAAGCCTCCGAAGGGAAGGAGCGCCATTTGGTTTTTGAAGGCTGGATTTGGATGGAATGGATTTCGAGGGGCCATGTTGCATTCAAAAGGCCCCTGTGTTGCCAAGACAGTTGAAACCCCCCACAAGTGACCCCATTATGGAAACTACACCCATCAAGGAATGTAACAAGGGGTTTAGTGAGCATATGGACCCCACTGGTGACTGGCATAAATGTGGAACAATGTGGCGTGAAAATGAAATATTACATTTTTTACACTATAATGTTGGTTTAGCCTTGAATTTATCATTTTCACAAGGGGTTAAAAGAGGGAAAAAAAACAAAGATGTGTAGAGCAATTCCCCCTGAGTCCGTAAATACCCCACATGCCTCCGAAGGGAAGGAGCGCCATTTGGATTTTGGAGGTTGGATTTGGCTAGAATAGATGATGAACGCCATGTCGCATTTACAGAGCCCTCGTGCTGCCAAAACACTGGAAACCCCCCACAAGTGACACCATTCTGGAAACTATACCCCTCAAGGAATCTAACAAGGGGTGCAGTGAGGATATTGACTCCTTGATGACGGGCACATTTGTGCCATGAAAGTGAAAAAATGAAAATTTTCCCTTTCACGTCACATTGTTCCACATTTGTGCCCGTCACCAGTGGGGTCCATATCCTCATTGCACCCCTTGTTAGATTCCTTGAGAGGTGTAGTTTCCAGAATGGGGTCACTTGTGGGGGGTTTCCAGTGTCTTGGCAGCACGAGGGCTCTGTAAATGCGACATGGCCCTTGAAATCCTTTCCAGTGAAATTCAGCTTCCAAAAGCCAATTGGCGCTTCTTCCCTTTGGAGGCTCGCCCTGCGCCCCCTTGGCGCTTTATCGCCACATGTGGGGTATTTCCGTACTCGGGAGAAACTGCGTTACACATTTTGTGTCTTTTTTTTTCCTCTTATCCCTTTAAGAAAATGAAAAATTAAAGGCTAGAACAACGTTTTAGTGTAAAAAATAAATTTTTCTTTTTTCACGCCATATTGTTCGGAAAATCTGTGAAGCACCTGTGGGGTACAGATGCTCACCGCACCCCTTGTTACATTCCTTGAGGGGTGTAGTTTTCTGAATGGTGTCCCTTTAGGGGTGTTTTTTTAGGTTTTGGCACCCCAGAGCCTCTGCCAACCTGAAGTGGTACGGTCAAAAATGACCAAATATAACGGAGCCATTGAAATTCACTAGGCGCTCCTTTATATCTGAGGCTTGTGGTTGCGTCAAATAGCGCAATAGGGCCACATTTGGGGTATTTCCATAAATTGCAGAATCGGAGCAATCAATATTGGGGTGCATTTCTCTGGTAATAGGTTTATAATTATGAAAAAAAAAGGATTACAATAAAATCTCTGCACAGAAAATTAAAATTTTCACATTTCTTACACACTTAGCTTTTATTTCTGTGACTCCCCTAAAGGGTTAAAAAACTTTCTGGATATGCTTTTGCAGAGTGTGGGGGGTGCAGTTTCTGAAATGGGGTGCTTTGTGGGGCTTTCTAACATACAGGCCCCTCAAATACACTTGGGGGCTCGGTTCACACGTTGTAAGAGTGCGGCTGTATGTGCGGCTGTAATTGTGCGGCGGTATTTTTGATGGTTCGTGTGTATGCTGGGAAGTATAGGATATGCGGCTGCACAGTGCACACTATCTCTGAATCTACGGCCCTATCGTAAACGGACCCGTAAAAAATGAACAAGACCATTGTTTGCGGCTGGACATGCGGCCGTGGATTGACAGGCGGTCCGTACAGAGTACTTCAAAAATAGCCGGCAATGATGCCGAATGCCGATGCCTCTAATAGTTAATATATTAAATTAATCAAAGACATTTTATTTGTAATCAAGACACTTTCGTTGATCAATAATTTATTTCTAACGAATCCATCATTTTGCAATTAAATATACTGTTAAAAAAAATAGATATATAAATAAATGTATATTTATCTATATATTTATTTTTTGACAGTATATTGAATTGCACAATGATGGATTCATTAGAATTAAATTATTGACCAACGAAACTGAATTTATTTCCAAGAAAATGTGTTTTATTCATTAAATATTAATTAGTACAGGAAGCTCTATAAGCCGGTAATTCATATGCCGGCAATAGAGCATTCTGTACTAATCATCACTTTACTTTAATGAAAACATCAAATGTTTCTTCTAATTATGTTATGACAATAACATTATTAGAAGAAACATTTAGAATTATATGTGCGCTCAGCTGATTGGCTGTTCGGCTGAGCGCACATATAATTAGCCGGTCCGCAGTACAGTGACTTCATTGTGCTGCGGACCAGCGAAGAGGACACATCGGGGTGAGTATAGAGCTCTCCCCACCCCCTCCCCGGCACTGCACCCCTCCCAGCAAGGAAGGGGGGGTCAGTTAACCCCTTCCTTGCTGGGATGGGTGCAGTCTGACATCAGTCTGGCCCCCCGGGGGTTAAGGGGGATGCAATACATCCTCCCTTAACCCCTTGGGGGTCAGACTGTAAGCAGCGATCTGTAAAGATGCTGCATACTGTAAGGAGCACAACACCGCTCACAATGATGGGTGTTGTGCTCCTGTTTGTGTTTTTTTTGTGTGTTTCTCCCTTTTTGTTTTTCAGATATCGGTATCCTGGGGATTACGTCGGATTCCATGGACTACGTCGATGACCAGCGGTTGTTCTTTGAATTTTTTAAATAAAATGGTCAATGAGGGGTGTGGGGGTGTTTTTATTTGAATAAAAAAAATTTTAAACTTGTGTCTTGTCTTTATTTCTTTACTTTTTAGACTTAGTAGTGGAAGCCGTCTAATAGACGGAATCCATTACTAAGTTGGGGCCTAGTGTTAGCCGGTATAAAATGGCTAACACTAACCCCCTATTATTACCCCAGTACCCAATGCCACCAGGGGTACTGGGAAGAGCCGGGTGCCAGTGGTCCCGGAGCGTCAAAATTGGCGCTCCTGGACCGGGCGGCAGCAGGCTGGTAATATTTAGGCTGGGGAGGGCCTAAACCAATGGCTCTTCCCACCCTGGTGTTACCAGGCTGCTGTCGTTTGGTTTTTAACCCGGCTGGTTATAAAAATAGGGGGGACCCTATGCGTTTTTTTTTTTAAAATAAATAAATAATTAAAAAAAAAACGCATAGGGTCCCCCCTATTTTTATAACCAGCCGGGTTAAAAACCAAACGACAGCAGCCTGGTAACACCAGGGTGGGAAGAGCCATTGGTTTAGGCCCTCCCCAGCCTAAATCTTACCAGCCTGCTGCCGCCCGGTCCAGAAGCGCCAATTTTGACGCTCCGGGACCACTGGCACCCGGCTCTTCCCAGTACCCCTGGTGGCATTGGGTACTGGGGTAATAATAGGGGGTTAGTGTTAGCCATTTTATACCGGCTAACACTAGGCCCCAACTTAGTAATGGATTCCGTCTATTAGACGGCTTCCACTACTAAGTCTAAAAAGTAAAGAAATAAAGACAAGACACAAGTTTAAAATTTTTTTTATTCAAATAAAAACACCCCCACACCCCTCATTGACCATTTTATTTAAAAAATTCAAAGAACAACCGCTGGTCATCGACGTAGTCCATGGAATCCGACGTAATCCCCAGGATACCGATATCTGAAAAACAAAAAGGGAGAAACACACAAAAAAAACACAAACAGGAGCACAACACCCATCATTGTGAGCGGTGTTGTGCTCCTTACAGTATGCAGCATCTTTACAGATCGCTGCTTACAGTCTGACCCCCAAGGGGTTAAGGGAGGATGTATTGCATCCCCCTTAACCCCCGGGGGGCCAGACTGATGTCACACTGCACCCATCCCAGCAAGGAAGGGGTTAACTGACCCCCCTTCCTTGCTGGGAGGGGTGCAGTGCTGGGGAGGGATTGGGGAGAGCTCTATACTCACCCCGATGTGTCCTCTTCACTGGTCCGCAGCACAATGAAGTCACTGTACTGCGGACCGGCTTATTATATGTGCGCTCAGCCGAACAGCCAATCAGCTGAGCGCACATATAATTCTAAATGTTTCTTCTAATAATGCTATTGTCACAACATAATTAGAAGAAACATTTGATGTTTTGAGTAAAGTAAAGTGATGATTAGTACAGAATGCTCTATTGCCGGGAATATGAATTACCGGCTTATAGAGCTTCCTGTACTAATTAATATTTAATTAAGAAAACACATTTTCGTTTAAATAAATACAGTTTCTTTGTTCAATAATTTAATTCTAACGAATCCATCATTGTGCAATTCAATATACGGTCAAAAAATAAATATATATATAAATATACATTTATTTATATATATATTTATTTTAACAGTATATTTAATTGCAAAATGATGGAATCGTTTACATTTAATTATTGAACAATAAAAGGGACTTTATTAGACAGAAAATGTGTTTTATTAATTCAATATATTAACCATGAGAGACATCGGCTATAGTGCAGAGGATCGCAAACCCCGGTAATAGCGATTCATGTAAACTGTGTTCCCTGCTTTCCCAGATGCATCCAGAGGTGTTTGCATCACTTTCTTAACATTTTATTTGTTATTTTTAGTTGAACCAGATTTCCAAGTAAATGACCGTATGTTTTGAGCCGCATGTCTATTTTTTCCCACGGCAGTAGTTTCACCCGCACATTTACAGCCGCATAAAAAATACAGCCGCACAGTTACAGCGTGTGAACCCAGCCTAAACCTGAACAGGTCCCTAAAAATATCTGATTTTGAAATTTTACTGAAAATTTGGAAATTTGCTGCTAATGTTTTAAGCTTCCTATTGTCTAAAAAAATGAAAGATCGTTTAATAAATGCCGCCAACATAAAGTAGACATGTTGCTAATGCTATTTAATATATAATTTATGTGGTATAACCATTTTCTGTATAAGCAAAAAAGTTTCAAATTTGGAAAAATGCATTTTTTCACATTTTTTCACGTTATTTGGGGTTTTTTCATAAAGATTCGTTATGAGTATCGACTCCAATTTTCCAGAAATGTAAAGAACAATATGTCGCAAGAAAACAATCTCAGAATCAGCCGGATAGGTAAAAGCATCCCGAAGTTATTAATGAATAAAGTGACACTGGTCATATTCATAAAATTTGTCTCTGTCATTAAAGGAGAAGTCCGGCGAAAATTATTTTTTTATATGTTATTACTGATGGAAAGTTATAACTGACTTCCTGCCCGCCCGGCCGCCGTCACGTGTGAACGGAGAGTGGCGGCCCGGCAGGAAGTCAGCTATCACATAGAGTAAGGAAGCAGCAGGAGGGGGGAGCGGAGGGGGATGATAGCTGCAGTGATGAGCGGCTCCCCCTGCGCGGCATCGCGGCGACGATCTCAGCCATATAACCCGGCTACTACTCTCCCATCACCTGCACATGCTATGAGCAGGTGGGGAGAGTAGTAGTTGAGAGTAGTCCACAGCAGCGGGCGTTAGCGGCGGCGGTAGCGGCGGGCGGCGGGCTTACTGTGATGTACTGATTGCTTACATTTATGGAATACTTTGGGGAGCAAGGACACTTGCTCCCCAAAGTATTTCATAAATGTATTCAATCAAAAACACTGTATATTACATTACATACACATCCATTGTAATTCCAATGGAGTGTCCAGCAGGGGCGCATTATATATAGAAGTCAATGGTACTCATTGACTTCTATATATAGTGCGCCCCCTGCTGGACACTCCATAGGAATTACACCTTTTGTCGTGACGTCACTGCTTCTGGGAGAATTCTAACACTTCCTGGTACACTAAATTAAGGGAAATAGCAGTATAGGAGCATTTCCCATAATTAATGTACATTAGAAAATTGTATAACTTTCCATCAGTAATAACATATAAAAAAATAATTTTCGCCGGACTTCTCCTTTAAGGCCATTTCAGGCTCTGTCCTTAAGGGGTTAAAGGGCTCTGTCTTGAAGGGGTTAAGGCTCACCAGAAAAACACTGCTTCTTTGTGTAAAATCATTAGAAAGTGTAAAGAAATTAGCCAAAGTGCACATCTTGTTCTTCCTTGGGTGCAATTTACAGATACCTGAAAGAGCCTAGTTCACCTGTCCCAACAATTATACGCAATGGGGGAGATTTATCAAACATGGTGTACAGTGAAACTGGCTCAGTTGCCCCTAGCAACCAATCAGATTCCACTTTTCATTTTCCAAAGAGTCTGTGAGGAATGAAAGGTGGAATCTGATTGGTTGCTAGGGGCAACTGAGCCAGTTTCACTTTACACCATGTTTGATAAATCTCCCCCAATATGTCCAGCCCTCACACAGCTCAGGAAGGAGACGAGTTCTGTGTCCCAGAGATGAACGTGCTTTTGCACAAAATGTTCATCTCAACACAAGAACAAAAGCAAAAAAACCTTGTGTTGATGTTGGCTGAAACCGGTAGAGTGTGTTATTATCCACAATGAAACAAGTACTGTATTCCCAAGGCCACGCTGTCAGAAAGAAGCCATTACTCCAAAAGAAACATAAAAGAGCCAGATTAATGTTTGCAAATGCACACAGGACCAAACCCCATATTTTTGTAGACATGTCCTGTGGTCTGACAAAACTAAAATGGAACCATTTGGCCATAATGACCATCGTTACATTTGGAGGAAAAAGGGTGAAGCTTGCAAGCCTAAGAACACCAGCCCAACTGTTAAACCCAGAGATGTCAGCATTATGTTGTGGGGTTGTTTTGCTGAAGGAGGAACTGGTGCACTGGTGACATCATAAGGAAAGAACATTATGTGGCAATACTAAAGCAACATCTCAAGACATCAGCCAGGAAGTTAAAGGGGTATTCTGGGATAACTTTACTTTTCTCCTATCTACAGGATAGGGAAAAGTAGGAGATCGCGGGGGGTCCATCACCTGAACCCCCGGCGATCTCTGTATTGGACCCTGCTTGGGTGAAGGAAAGAGCAAAGTACAGCGCTCTTCTGGCATATTCTGCTCTTTCCGTTACTCCATAGGAATGAATAGAGCCGCTAGTCACGTGCCAATTCGGGGCTCTATTCAAAACAGAGCTGCGCGGGGACCGATACAAAGATTGCTGGGGGGGGGGGGGAGTTTCAGGGGTCGGACCCCCTGTGATCTCCTACTTTTTCCCTATCCTGTTGATAAGGGAAAAGTAATTTTTTTTGCAGAGTACCCCTTTAACTTCCTGGCTGATGTCTTGAGATGTTGCTTTAGTATTGCCACATAGTGTTCTTTCCTCATGATGTCATCTATTTTAATAAGTGCAGCCTTAGAAATGAAGGCTATTCCATGCGAGAAATTGCTAAGAAATTGAAGATTTCCTACAACGGTGTGTACTACTCCCTTCAGAGGACAGCACAAACAGGCTCTAACCAGAGTAGAAAAAGAAGTGGGAGGCCACGTTGCACAACTAAGCAAGAAGATAAGCACATTAGAGTCTCTAGTTTGAGAAACAGACGCCTCACAGGTCCCCAACTGGCATCTTCATTAAATAGTACCCGCAAAACACCAGTGTCAACATCTACAGTGAAGAGGCGGCTGCGGGATTTTGGGCTTTAGGGCAGAGTGGCAAAGAAAAAGCCATATCTGAGACTGGCCAATAAAAGAAAAAGATTAAGATGGGCAAAAGAACACAGACATTAGACAGAGGAAGACTGGAAAAAAGTGTTGTGGACGGATGAATCCAAGTTTGAGGTGTTTGGATCACAAAGAAGAACGTTTGTGAGACGCAGAACAAATGAAAAGATGCTGGAAGAATGCCTGACGCCATCTGTTAAGCATGGTGGAGGTAATGTGATGGTCTGTGGTTGCTTTGGTGCTGGTAAGGTGGGAGATTTGTACAGGGTAAAAGGGATTCTGAATAAGGAAGGCTATCACTTAATTTTGCAACGCCATGCCATACCCAGTGGACAGCGCTTGATTGGAGCAAATTTTATCCTACAACAGGACAATGACCCTAAACACACCTCCAAATTGTGCAAGAACTATTTACAGCAGAAGCAGGCAGCTGGTATTCTATTGGTAATGGAGTGGCCAGCACAGTCACCAGATCTGAACCCCATTGAGCTGTTGTGGGAGCAGCTTGACCGTATGGTACGCCAGAAGTGCCCATCCAACCAATCCAACTTGTGGGAGCTGCTTCTAGAAGCGCGGGGTGCAATTTTTCCAGCTTACCTCAACAGATTAACAGCTAGAATGCCAAAGCTGTGCAATGCTGTAATTGCTGCAAAAGGTGGATTCTTTGACGAAAGCAAAGTTTGATGTAAAAACAATGTTATTTCAAATATAAATCATTATTTCTAACCTTATCAATGTCTTGACTCTATTTTCTATTCATTTTACAACCTAACAACATTTTACAACGTACAACACAAAATTGTTTGGGTGACCCCAAACTTTTGAACGGTAGTGAAGTCCAACAGATGGCATTCTCGGCATCATCTTCAAGGGATGACGATGCTGTATTTGTTCCACCGACCCAGCGTCAGCCCCGATCTGTAGCTTGGGGCTCCGGATGAAAAAGAGGGAGAAGGACAACGTCAGCCAGTTCACGTGGGCAGGGCCCAGGCAGTGAACCAGCACCCGAAGGCAGCGGCAGCACTCCACAACAGGCTGTCAGTGAGCCTGCTCCCAAGAAATGCCCACTTACATCACCGGTGTGGCCGTTTTTTGTTGCCGCCTTTGTGAGCATAAAGTGGGTCGTGGTTTGGGTTTAAATCCAGGGACCACTTCTATGCGACAGCACATGGAGCGGCATCACACCACTGCCTGGAAGAACCGGGACCAGCAATCCCCATCTTGCTGGGAACAGCAAATGGCTGCGGCTACCACCTCGCAGCCAGTAGCAGAAAGTCAGGATTCTTAATATCATCTGGTAACAAATACCCATAGTTAATTGACATATATTAAAAAAAAATAGCAATTATTGCCCATGCCCAAATATTGCCAACAGAGGCATACATTATCCACACCAGCTTAATGCTTTTTCAAAGAACTATGTGGAAACCCGTGCCCCAAAAACACTATTATCCAGACACACATCCCCACAACTATGTTTCATAAAGAGGGTATTTCACTTTTTGTTAAGCGTAGCCGTGGGGGTTTAACCCTGGCATTTGTGCCAAGGAATCTTACCCTTTATGTCCCATTTTTCCGGATGCGCATGGTAACTGGACAATAACTGTTCTTGGGGCTTTTAAGATATCACAAGCGCTCTTAGAGCTCGCACATTGGTTACTGAGAACATAATTGTTGTGTGGCGTTTTAATGGCTCTTGTGGTTCTTAACGGGGTATACATCACAGAGGCTAATGTTCTCTAAATGTGATATAAGAAACCTCAATAGCTACTACCAGTAGCTATCTGTTGCTGAAAGGCAAGTTCCTTTGCCTTGTTTAGAGTGCACTTATCTATGAATAGTTGCTTTTCAGTTTCCGCTGCCTAAAACCAGTAGCGGATGGGCTGCCGTTGTAAAACGTCAGTACTATAGGGTGGGCGGATAAAACAAAGTTCAGTGCAGAACTACCTAGTTCAACTCTGAAACTGCGTATTCCCCAAAGTCTACATAGTACTGACGGGCCTAACAATCTGCTGCTGGTTTTACGCAGCAGCCCTGGAGCAATATGTAAATGCACCAATAGGGTGAGGTTTTTTGGGAGTGACCAAAGCGAGAGTGGGACGGTCACTCACAAATTTCATCAGGGGTTTCACCGTTCCCTGTTCATTTAAGCTGGAGATGGCTTACAACACAAGATATGCGCTTTGTTAAAGCATTAACCTGGTTCGATTAATTAATGCAGGTCTTGGAAAAGCCAGAGGCCCAGATTCATGAAAGTTTTGGAAGACATAATTTCTCCCATATTTTTTTTAAAGGACGTTTAGTACAGTGAGACAATCTTCTCCAACTTAAGGTTGTCTGCAAAAAAAAAGGTGTCTGTTCTAAAGCCCTCTTGTCACGAAAGCGCTGGACCAAGGCGCTGGCCTCAACTGCCCTAAACAGCTGGGGACAACCACGATGGCAGTCGCTACACTTATAGGCTGGGTTCACACTACGTATATTTCAGTCAGTATTGTGGTCCTCATATTGCAACCAAAACCAGGAGTGGATTAAAAACACAGAAAGGCTCTGTCCACACAATGTTGAAATTGAGTGGATGGCCACCATGTAACAGTAAATAACGACCATTATTTCAATACAACAGCCGTTGTTTTAAAATAACCGCAAATATTTGCCATTAAATGGCAGCCATCCACTCAATTTCACCATTGTGTGAACAGATCCTTTCTGTGTTTTTAATCCACTCCTGGTTTTGGTTGCAATATGAGGACCACAATACTGACTGAAATATACGTAGTGTGAACCCAGCCATAAAGTGTAACACAGAACAGGACAGACAAAACAAACACAATAAGTCAGAGTAGACAATCCAGGTGAGCAACGTCAGGCGGCAAAAGTACAAAATCAAGATCCAAAAGAGAAGTCAAAGTCAGGCAGTAATGTCAGGACAGGCGACAAAACAGTGAAGTCAGGAAACAAAGCCAAAAGGTCAGAAATACACAGACAATAGCAGAGGTGAAAGCTTTAGCAGAGTATAACTGCAGGGAAATGAGGAGCTAGCCGATATTTATCTGGGATCAGGGACTGGGTCCGGCAGTTGATTGGATCAGCCCTGATCTTAGCACCCAGCTCAGCTGGACAGGCCTAAGGAAGGATTAAACCCAGCACTGCCAGAGTATAACAGGCAATGCGGGTGTGGCTGGGAAGCTAAAACAGCATTCAGACAGATAAGTGCAAACAGTGCAAATAAAACAAGTGCAAATAAAACAACAACCATAGGCTCAGCCCTTCCTCGGTCGCCCAGCACGGACCGAGGAGCGCAAAGTCACATTCCTGACACCTCTAGGGCTAAGACATTGCCCCTGATGGGGCTTCCACTTTACAATGTCTAATGCTGTCCTGTGAGACTCATTTTATGCCACTGATCCACTGGCGTCCCATGATGCCTGCTATTTTTAGCAATGTCCACTGCTGTCCTAGGATAAAAATGAGTTTACTCGCTGATCCACTGATGTCCACTGCTGTCTATGGCGGGATTTGAATAATTGACAGGCTGATTGACATTTAAAAAAAAAAAAATCGACATTTTTCAACTTTTGACACTGTCACAGCAACATGGGGTGAAAAATTCACCCTTTTTTAATAGTCCCACTATTGTAGCTACTATAGTTTAACTGTTTTAAATGAAATATATGGTTATATGTAATTCGTGAATATTCGCAAGCTTTACAAAACAAATTTCCGAGTGATTCGCTCATCTCTACTCAAAACTCATCTGTTAAAACAGGCTTATCAGGTTCCCTAATATGACCTCCCCCCCCCCCCCCCCACACACACACACACACCCACATATACATACATACACACACACACATACACACAAAGAATTTAGGTACTTAGGACTACACATGCAGGCAGAGGTTGGTGACAGGTTTAGCCCCTTACCTGCACTGCCTTATTTATAATGATGGCTGGACCATAAAAAAAAAACAATGAAGCACTTTCCCCCTTTGCCATTTTGTCTCAAACCCCCTCCTGATAGTCTGTAAGCTCATGCATGCGAGCAGGGCACTCACTCCTCATGTATGGACAATTATATGTATATCTCTGTAATGTCTGCTTTGTGTCTATGTATGCACCCCCAGAATTGTAAAGTGCTGCGAACTCTGTTGGCGCTATATAAATAAAATTCATTATTATTATTTGTCGAATTAGTGGTTGTCCGTGCACCACAAATAGAAACCTATGCCAGTTAAATGGGCAGGTTTGGCTACACCAACTAGAGTAAGTTAAAGTAGCAGTCCCCAACCTTTTTTTCAACAGGAACCGGCTTCAAACAAGACCATTTTTCCAAGGCCCAATGGGGCATTGTTTGGGGGCAGGGTTACGGAGAGGGTTGGCTTTTAGTGCATACTGTATTGTTTAATCATGACATTTATGATGTGAATGTATGCAAACTATTGCACGAATTCCCCTAACCCCACTAGAATTGTATTTAATTACTTATGATGCCCCTAGTATTGTAGTTAACCCCCCATGATGTCACTGGTATTGCAGATAAGCCACACAAAGCCCCTAGTATTGTAATTAACGCACCCCACCCCAGTTAACACCCCCCTCCCCCCCCCCACAATACCGCTTGTATTATAGTTAACCCCTTTTCCCAAAAAAGTTCCCCTAGTCTTTACCTAATAAAAATAATAAACATTCCACTCACCTTTCCTCTGTTCCAGCGCTGGCCAGGCCCTCTTCAATCAGCTGGAGCAGCACATGTCATCTCCTACAGGTAGAGCATGATGAAATGACGTCATTGCGCATGGCCCGCAAGAGAAGTTGTGTGCCGACCTGATGTGCAGGAGCAGATAGTCCCTGCTTCTGTGCGTACATCATGTAGTAAGCTATGAAATGTACATACAAAAGCAGGTATTTACTGCTCCTGTACAGTACAATGTACACATCACCAATTACTTTGCATTCTTTCTTGGGGGTCATACAATTTATGTGCCAGCGCCACAGACTGGCACTAAACCATCTACGATTTAGTCTAGGTCTGCAGGCAGGCAGTTGGGGACCCATGAGTTATAGCATATTTTCTGGTACAGAAGAGTCCTGTAAGACGAGGAAAAGGTCACAAATTTTGCAAAAGAAATGTCAACTTTTCTGTGCTAGAAAATTGATATATTTTTGCTATAGAGTATAAGCAAAGGGCTACCTAGATATTATATTATCAAATATATGAAGCCAGAAGCAAGACACACTATAGTATTGTGAAGGACAGGCAATGCATCATAAAATATTATTGCATCAAGACAGAACAAAGACATTCCAGTAATGTGGTGCCAAATATAATCTTTATGTATTTTTGTTCCAGAGTGTGTATCAGTAAAGCAGTGTAGAAGCCTGAGGGCACAAAACATTACAGCTTTAATCTAATGTGTACTTATTAGTATACACAGAACGAATAGGGAGGTGAATAATGCTGACGCTTCTCTTTAGTACTCTTTTAGCAAAACATTGACCTAAATAAAAGTAACATGCCTGTGATTAACTTGTATAATCAACCTCAGTATTTCATGACCTGGTCATAACATCAGTCTGGTCCATGGTTTAAAGCGACCCACAGAAGTACCCACAATCTGCCCCCCCCCCCCCCCCCCATAAAACCACTTTCACCATCAGATAGCTGCCTGTAATCCAAAATCTGTCCTGGAGTCCGTTCGGCAGGTGATGCAGTAGTTGTCCTAAAAAACTACTTTTAAACTTCACAAGTGCTGCATAGTTAAGGCACCTATGCAGTGTTCAGAGAGGTGATGAACAGGAAAAATCCTGCCCGGAGGCATTCCTAATGGTGAGGAGGACAGGGAGGAGGAACATAGAGGCGTCACAATTCCAGGACATACACACTGTAGGACACACCAATTTGACACAGTGCTGCAAGTTTAAAAGTTGTTCTTTAGGACAATAATTGCCTCACCTGCCGAACGGACCCCAGGACAGATCTTGGATTAAAAGCAGCTATCTGAAGGTACAAGTAGTTTTTAGGGACAGATTGTGGGTACAGAGTGGCTTTAAGCCAGGATCACACGTGTAATATGGGTGTATATTTATCACCATATTACGCCCGTATAAAAACAACCTTAACCCCTTCAGGACGAGGCTAGTTTTAGTTTTTTTCCTCCTCATGTTTAAAAGGCTATAGCGCTTCCATTTAATCACATGCAGACCCACATAAACCCTTATTTGTTGCAACATCAATTGTACTTTGCAATGATAGACTGGAATGTGTCAGGAATGTGTAGTAGCCTGGTGTGAACTGGGCCTGGTGTTTGCTTTTGTGTGCCACACCTGATTGCTTCTCAGCTTCCGGCTATGCAGGAGTTGAGCTGAGAAGCTTCTGGACTTGATTTTACACCTGTGTTGTTTCTGTGATTGACGATTTTCTCTGCCTGTCTGCACCCGGAAGATCAGAGTCCAATAAGGATCCAGACCGGGCTCTTGGTCAGCATAAAACAAAGCTGAGGCAGGCTCCCAGCGCTGGCTATTTCGGTTCATACCCTGATCCCAGCTCCCCCGTCTATTTCTGCGATCCCCGTACCTAATCCCTCTGCTTGCTCGACTCTGTTAACTGACCTCTTGCTTGACTTTTTGACTATCGATTGTTACCTGATTTTGTACTTCACTGCCAGTTTGGTTCTGACCTTGCTTATTTGAATATCCGCTATTGTGTTTGTTTTGTCTGTCTTGTTCTGTGTGCACGTATCTAGTACAGGGAACGTCTTCGTGGTTGTTCACGGCCGCCTAGGGCCGTTTGAGGCAAGTAGGTTGGGACAGTTGGTGGGTTGAGCATCAGGGATCACTGTTGTGTCAAGTCAATACAGTTACAAGGATAGGCAATCTTTGCATTTTGTCATTTTTTGCACTTACGCCGTTTACCGTGTGAGATTAGGAATGTGATAATTTAATAGTTCGAGCAATTTAGCATGTGGCGATACCAAATATGTTTATTTTATATATTTTTATTTGTAAAATGAGAAAATGGGCGTGATTTAAACTTTTATTATGGGATGGGATGTTTTATTAATGGAAACCCTCTCATAAGGACACTGTGAGAACATAGCCTTATTATGATCATTGTTTGACTTAAAGGGGTTTTAAGTCAAACAATGATCATATTAACCATGATGTTTATTTTAACACTTAGCACAGTTCTTTCTTATAGTGAGAAAATGTAATTGAATCCTTAAGAAAACACATACCTGTAATACCTTCATACATGTTCATTTTGCTGCCTGTAGATGCAATGTGCTTAAAATATTGCTTTTCAATGCTGCTCATTGCAGTCACAGGCAGGGTAATATATGTATCCTTTCCCCAAGAGCTGTGTAACACTGTCGGCACTTTGCACTTTGGTACTAAAGGGGGATTTCCAAGTCAAATATTTTTGCAAATACATTCATTTAGAAAACTTGCCTCCCACTCCTGATATGGCTTTTTTCCCTCCTATAGTTCACAGCTTGCTGTCTAAAAGTCCCTATACACTTTTAATAACTGACGAACAATCGGCTGCCATTTATTTCTTTCGTCTGTGCATTTCTCCACAATATAATGAATGTGATCTCATACTCATGGCACCAGTCTTCACACGAATGCCATCTTTTCAATGATCGTCCATACATGATTATAAAACTCAGATCCCTATGTGACTCCAGAAGACACTGGTGCTAATGAAAGATAGTAATTTGTGTACTGATCTTTTGCAGGCCTTGTAATGTGAATAGGTGGTTCTGCATCACAATGAACCTAATTGAACAGAGAAATTTCATTGATTTCCTATTCAGCTTTCTCTTGAGCCCACAGGACTTGTGCAGTGGAACTCTTCATCCTTGCTGACTAGCAGACAGAGAAAGTGGAAAACAAATGTAACCATTTTAACCTGTGTGTATCAGAACTTCACCTAATCCCTGCTGGCCAGGCAGCTGTAAATGCTCATGTCAATGTGAGGTGACTGCCGACTTCCTCTCTTGTCAATCTAGACATAGACTGCATTATTAATGTGGTTCAATGCAAACATAGCAACATTCTCACAACTGGACTAATGTGTATGTTTGCTGATAAGTGATTTATAATTAGTACATCTGTATATTAAACTGCACCTTTGTTGATTCATTGCACTTAAAAAAGGAGATGTGAGATTACCGAAACATCGTATGTTTGTGTGATTTTTGCTGTGATTAAATAAACTACACTAGAAGTCTTTGATACCAGAGTGCTGTGGAATATTTATTTACATTGGTCGTGATTCTGAAATGGATCCACTGGCACCCACCTGCAGTGGCGGATTAAATGTACCCTGGGCCCCGGGCTGTCCACCCAACCTGGGCCCCCCCACCAGTCAATTCGCCCACATTATAATCTGCTACTGTGCCCCCCCCCCCCACTGTCCCCAATAAACACTGCCTGCCTCCCCTCCCTGCTGGCCCCAATAAACATAATGTTTGGTCCCTTGCTGCTACCCCCAGTAAGCATTGCCCAACCCACCTCCACTGCCCCCAATAAACATATTGCCACCTCACCTGGTCCCCTGATGTTGCCCCAAGGTCACAGCAGCACAGAGGATGTCAGGAGAGGAGGGTGCTCATCTTATAGGAGAGGTCCGAGCAGCACAGAGGATGTCAGGAGAAGAGGGTGCTGATCTATAGGGGAGGTCACAGCAGCACAGAGGATGTCAGGAGAGGAGGGTGCTGATCTATAGGAGAGGTCCGAGCAGCACAGAGGATGTCAGGAGAGGAGGGTGCTGGTCTTTTAGGGGAGGTCGCAGCGCCCAGCAGCACAGAGGATGTCAGAAGAGGAGGGTGATGATCTATAGGGGAGGTCCCAGCAGCACAGAGGATGTCAGGAGAGGAGGGTGCTAATCCTATAGGAGATGGTCCCCCTTTATAGATGGTCCCCCTCTTTCCCCCTCTATAGATGGTCCCCCTCTTTCCCCCTTTATACATGGTCCCCTTCTTTCCCCCCTTATAGATGGTCCCCCTCTTTCCCCCTCTATAGGTGTTCCCCCTCTTTCCCCCTTATAGATGGTCCCCCTCTTTTCCCCTTATAGATGGTCCCCCTCTTTCCCCCCCTTATAGATGGTCCCCCTCTTTCCCCCTCTATAGATGGTCCCCCTCTTTTCTCTCTTTATAGATGATCCTCCTCTTTCCCCCTCTATAGATGGTCCCCCTCTTTCCCCCTTTATAGATGGTCCCCCTCTCCCCCCTCCCTTATAGATGGTCCCCCTCTTTCCCCCCTTTATAGATGGTCCCCCTCTCCCCCCTCCCTTATAGATGGTCCCCCTCTCCCCCCCTCCCTTATAGATGGTCCCCCTCTTTCCCCCCTTATAGATGTCCCCCTCTCCCCCCTCCCTTATAGATGGTCCCCCTCTTCCCGCCCCTTATAGATGGTCCCCCTCTCCCCCCTCCCTTATAGATGGTCCCCCTCTCCCCCCTCCGTTATTGATGGTCCCCCTCTGCCCCCCCTTATAGATGGTCCCCCTCCCTTATAGATGGTCCCCCTCTCCCCCTCCCTTATTGATGGTCCCCCTCTGCCCCCCCTTATAGATGGTCCCCCTCTCCCCCCCCTTATAGATGGTCCCCCTTTCCCATCTCCCTTATAGATGGTCCCCCTCTCCCCCCTCCCTTATTGATGGTCCCCCTCCCCCCTCCCTTTATAGATGGTCCCCCTCTCCCCCCTCCCTTTATAGATGGTCCCCCTCTTTCCCCCCTTTATAGATGGTCCCCCTCTCCCCCCTCCCTTTATAGATGGTCCCCCTCTTTCCCCCCTTTATAGATGGTCCCCCTCTTTCCCCCCTTTATAGATGGTCCCCCTCTCCCCCCTCCCTTATAGATGATCCCCCTCTTTCCCCCCTTTATAGATGGTCCTCCTCTTTCCCCCCTTTATAGATGGTCCCCCTCTCCCCCCTCCCTTATAGATGGTCCCCCTCTCCCCCCTCCCTTTATAGATGGTCCCCCTCTTTCCCTCCTTTATAGATGGTCCCCCTCTTTCCCTCCTTTATAGATGGTCCCCCTCTCCCCCCTCCCTTATAGATGGTCCCCCTCTTTCCCCCCTCCCTTATAGATGGTCCCCCTCTTTCCCCCCTTTATAGATGGTCCCCCTCTTTCCCCCCTCCCTTATAGATGGTCCCCCTCTTTCCCCCCTTTATAGATGGTCCCCCCAGACAGTAAATAACACAAAAATAACCAAATACAACTCACCTACCCTGCGTTCCCCCGTCGATTCTCTTTCCTTCTGCAGTCTCCGGCTGAGCGCGCCTGCCGGGGGTGTCCCGTCCTCTCCCCGGCAGCGCGCGCATCACACAGCTCCTAGTGCCGCCTGTGCGCTGACTTCCGATACGTGCGCTCCCAGTACCGGAAGTCAGGGCCCCAGGCGGCACTAGGAGCTGTGTGATGCGCGCGCTGCCGGGGAGAGGATGGGACCCCCCGGCAGCTGCGCATCAGCGTGAGGCAGCCGGAGACTCTTGTGACCGCAAGCGAAACAATGCTTGCGGTCACAAGAGTGCATTATAATGTGGGCGGCGTGGCATGGGCCCCCCCGTAGCCTCGGGCCCCGGGCGGCCGCCCAATCCACCCACATTATAATCCGCCACTGCACACCTGGACTGATTAGGTTGTGCTGCTCTTCTGGCATTTAGATAGATATAAAAGGTAAAGGTTTTTAGCACGCCAACATATGATTAAAATGTGGTTTATTTCATCCAAAGGTGTATAAAACAATTAAATCATTTGTTTTATAAACCTTCTGGATGGAATAAACCACAATTTTATCATATGTTGGTATGCTGAGTGAGGACTTTTGCTTTTTTATACTTCAGGCCGAAGGACTACTTCAATTGCCGAAGGACTTAAGGCCCTATTCCACAGGCCGACTAAACGAGTGCTGTGAGCGCGTATTTGCTCCTCTTTACCGCTGAGTGGGTGAGTGCGGGAGGGGCCGTGGGAAGCTGCGGGGGGGCTGTCCAGGTAATCGATAGATTGTTCGGGCAGCCCATAGAGGATAGTGGCGGTCTGCTGCCGCCGCTCTTATGCCACGGAGCATCAGAAGCAGATTGCTGCTATCACAGTCCTTGTTTTTCAACTTGGTTGAAAGACAAACGACTGCAACGATCAGCCGACATGAATGATGTCGGCTGATCATTGCCTTCTATTTCACGGGACGATGGAACCTACATCACCACCTGTCTAGATGTGCTGCTTTTCTCTAGATTATAGGTAGATTGATACTCTGTAGAACAGATAGATAGATAGATAGATACTAATACTAAAGATGGAGCCTGATACTAAGTCTATACACTAGGTATGCAGAATTCAGCTAGTCTCTGCTTAAATCACCCATAGGTGGGGTGCACATGCCGATTGGAGACATCCATTATAAAAAAAAAAAAAAAAATACAATAGCTGATATATTTTATTGCTATATCATTTTATTAGCTCTGTCTATCTGTCAGACCCGGACTGACAATCTGGCATACTGGACAAATTCTTGGTGGGCCGCTCAGTTTGTCATTCACTGTGCCGCTCCCTCTTTCCCAGAGTTCAAACCACAACATAGGCTTCATATTTGTTTTTATGTGTAGTGGTTGCCTAGCAATAAAACTGCTTTAAAAATATCAGACAGCCACTACAGTGCCACACACAAAGGTCTCCTGCTCACACACAATGAGTGAAAGTGGGGAGACTTTACATACGTAACCCCAGTGTCTGCAGCATCACACCGTGGCAGGTCCCAACAGTCTTTCTATGGGTGTTTCCAGTTATATTTGTGCTGTGCCCCTTTCCTCCACTAGTGAGGCCTAACTTCTCCAAACCTGTTCCTGGCTGCACACATCTTCTGTCTCACAGGAAGTGACTGTCCTGATGGCTGGAACATCTTCTATAGTCACCAGGAAGCAGAAGGAATCCCAGTACAGCGGACACAGATACAGACTTAGGCTGGGTTCACACTACGTATATTTCAGTCAGTATTGTGGTCCTCATATTGCAACCAAAACCAGGAGTGGATTGAAAACACAGAAAGGATCTGTTCACACAATGTTGAAATTGAGTGGATGGCCGCCATTTAGTGGCAAATATTTGTTGTTATTTTAGAACAACGGCTGTTATATTGAAATAATGGCAGTTAATTACTGTTATATGGCGGCCATCCACTCAATTTCACCATTGTGTGAACAGATCCTTTCTGTGTTTTCAATCCACTCCTGGTTTTGGTTGCAATATGAGGACCACAATACTGACTGAAATATACGTAGTGTGAACCCAGCCTTAGGAAAGGCTGAAGAGGGTGGGCAGTAACTTGTAAGTGAAGTACTGCAGCAGTGTATTTGCTGAGAAGGATTTGACTTGCACTATATAGGATGGGGATATGGTGTGCCCTATAAAGTCTGTATAGTGTCAGTAGCACTATTATATCCTGGTGGCACATACTGTGGCTCTACTATGTCATGGGCACATTGTGTAGCATTAAAATATCCTAGTGGCACGGTGTGTTGCACCTTAAAACCTGTATAGTGTCACTCGAACTATTATATCCTGGTGGCACAGCATGGCATTAAAGGGGTTATCCAGGGCTACAAAACATGGCCACCTTTCCTCCTCTCTTGTCTCCAGTTCAGGTGTGGTTTGAAATTAAGCTCCATTTACTTCAGTGGAGCTGATTTTCAAACCCCACCCAAGCTGGAGACAAGAGAGGGGGAAAAGTGGCCATGTTTTTGTAGTGCTGGATAACCCCTTTAATATGTCCTGGGGACAAGTGAGTGGCAGTATTACATCCTGGTGGCACAGTGTGGCAATATTTTGTTCTGTGGCTTAGTGTTTGGCTGTGTTATATGCAGAACCCAGAACAGTGTTTGACAGTCTGTGGCAGTATTATGTCCTAGAGGCACAGTTTGTTGCAATATATTGTTCTGGAAGCACAATGGGGTGCAGTATTATGTTCCTGGGAGAACAGTGTGTGCCAGTATTTTGGCCTGAGAGCAGAGTAGGTGGCAAAATTATGGTGTGGGAGAACAGTGGATGGCAGTATTTTGGCCTGAGAGCAGAGTGGGTGGCAGTATTACGGCCCAGGTGTGTGGGGCAGTATTATGTCCCAGGAGAACAGGGTTTGGCAGTGCCATGTTGTAAAACTGGGATTGTTTGCAAAAATATCAATCTGAGACTAAGAGCAGCATAGACCTATATGCTTTTAGTGCATTTTATTTTTGCATGGGATCGCCAGAGTACCCCTTTAAATTTAGGAAAGCAGAGCAAAACTGACAGATTTATTGTGAATCTACTATGTATATAGACAGTAGCCTTAACTGGGGACTGTGATTTACTAGTACATTTGTATGTAATACCTTCTGTCTGAAAATATTTCATTCTGGTAAAATTCTACTGCTGAAAAGTACTGCAGGTTTAATAAACTTGCACTGCGCAAAACTCTAAAACTCGGATGTAATGCAATAATGATTTCTTAGAGCAATCTCTTATGATCCAATAAACAATGTATTGAGAAAACTGTTAGTATAGGTATGCTCTTTGGGTTAATATATGTGTTCAGATACTGTTGGCCAATATATGAAATAAACAGTAAAAAATCAGACAGGAAATTGGCCAATAGAGTTTTAATAACTTTGTAAAAGAGAATATACTGTAGCAAGTTTATATTAACATTTATTTTTTTTCCTTTTTTCATATTTTTCTGTAGAGATATATGCATATTTCTTGTATATCAAATGTAGTGAAATAATGTATTGGTAAAAATGTTGCACCATTATATGATTCAACTAGATTCACAGCGGGGAAGACTCATATATAATAGAGCTATAATGAAATAAATACACCTTAGTCTTGATATATGGCGTGCGGAAATATAATAAAGATATTGTTAGAATAGAATTCTGAAGAATTGGTGGGAGAACGGATTCTTCAGAGTAAGACATTACACTGTTATCTTTAATAAGAGCTGAAAAGCTAGCTGCTGTGTGCAAATATATAGAACAGCTCCATGGCTGCTGTGCCTGCCCAGGGGCCATTCTATGGTTTTACATTGTTTCTGGGCAACTGCACATACTCGATATAAAATAATCAGAACTATTGATGAGCGAGTATGCTCGTCCGAGCTTGGTACTCATTCGAGTATTAGGGTACTCGATGGTACTCGTTACTCGGACGAGCATCTTGCGATACTCGAGAAAATCTCATTATCAGTTTCCTGTAAGTTTGGGCGCTATTTCTCAGCCAATAAACATGCAGGAGACTCTTTGGTACATCCTACGATCACGTGGGACCCATACATGTCGATAGCAGCGATTGTTGGCCAGATCAGATGACCCTGCCATATAAAACACGCAGCCGCCAGACGCATGCTGTGAGAGATTAGGGACAGAGCTGCTGCTTCTCAGGGAGAGTGTCAGTGTAGGATTTAGCGTTCCAGTAGGCAGGGAATACTAGCAATACAAACAAACAGCCCTGTTGCTGCAGTTCCTTAAAACTTACCTCAATGTGGCTGACTTGCTCACCAAGGTGCACCGCATCTGTGCGCATTTCCACAAGTCAACCACTTAAACTAATCACAACTGCTACAGTCAAATTCAAACTCAAAACAACAGTGGGGGGAGAAGTGGGGAGTCACATGATGCAGGGAATGTTATCCCACGCCTGCTAGAGTCAAATTCAATTTAACTTCCTTGTCTTGTCCATTTCGAACCATATTATCTGTGGATGTCATCTTATCTTAGGGGTGTCCTCTGCCATCCTTTCACCAGTACCTTCTACCTTTTTTCGATATTGTAGCCGTTTTGAAGGCAGGATTGACTAGGCCTTTCACCAGTACCGTCTAACTTCCTTGGATGTTGTAGCCTTTTCGAAGGCAGGATTAACCAGGTCTTTTTAATAGACACTTGCCCTCTCTTAGAGACTCTTTAAAGGATTGAAAGTGTTTTCATTCGTTCAAATCAAATCCCGGGGCCTCTTAAGAAGACTGTATTGTTATTCTTCGTCCCTACCTCCAAAGATATGCCTCTCACGCACAACTGCATGTGGGTGTGAGGCTAAATCTAGCCATAATTGTATTTTGGGTTTGTTCAAATGCTAACTCTGCTTTAATGAAACTCTGTGTCCTCACCACCTAATTTTTCAGGCCTAATTTTTGGGAGGCTCACTTGCTACCTCACTTTTAATGGTCCTCTGTGTCCTCACTGGCATGCTCTGACATCACACTACGTCTGCGGAGGAGTGGGACTGGTTGCCAGGGGCCCGTCGATCGCGCCCCCACCAACCAGCCAGCGTTTTTTTTTTTTGTTGTTTTTTTTTCTCTTACTCTACTGTCTCAGGCCTAATTTTTGTGAGGTTCCATGCCTGCCTCATCTAAAGGCCGGTAATGGCCACTTTATGTTTTGTTTTTTTTTTCTAACCTTCAATTTAAGTTTTAAAATCAAATAGACTTCCATTCAAGTGCTATTTTGCAGGGCTGTCTGGTCATCTATTGTATCTCCAAGATACACGCCACTGTTCAAAGGAACAGACAGTGATAATGGTGGATCCTAATTTAGCATCCTTGTGTTGTCCATTTCGTACCAGACAATCTGTGGATGTCAACTTGCGGGTGTTCTCTGCCGTCCTTTCATTTTTTAGCACTGGGCCTCTTAAGAAGACTGTATTGTAATTCTTTGTTCCTACCTCCAAAGAGATGCCTCTCACGCACAACTGCATTGAGGGTGTGAGGCTAAATCTAGCCGTAATCCGGCTATTTTAGTTTTAGGCGCAGCAGCACTGCCGTGGGTAAGCGCCAACAGGCGGTGCTCAAACTGATGAACAGCACCTTCTACCTTTCTTGGATGTTTTAGCCGTTTTGAAGGCAGGATTGACCAGGCCTTTCATCAGTAGCTTCTATCCTTCCTTGGATGTTGTTGTAGCCTTTTTGAAGGCAGGATTGACCAGGTCTTTTTAATACACAGGCTACCGCACTTGCCGTCTTAGAGACTCTTTAAAGGATTGAAAGTGTATTCGTTCAAATTCCAGGGCCTCTTAAGAAGACTGTATTGTTCTGTGTCCTCACTGCCATGCTCTGACGTCACACTACGTCTGCAGAGGAGCGGGACTGGTTGCCAGGGGCCCGCCGATCGCGCCCTCGCCAACCAGCCAGCTGTTTTATTTTGCTTATTTTTTTGTCTGGCCGGGGCCTCACCATCCCCCGGTCGAGAGGCATCAGGTGTACCCTTGATAGTGACTGACAGCTGGCCTAGCCAGTTAACTGTCAGCACCTAGGTTTGTGTCCACTAAAAATCCCAGCCCCTGGACTCACTCCAATTTTTGGGTGGGCTCCCTTGGTTTCTCACTCACTTTTAATGGTTCTCTGTGTGCTCAATGCCATGCAGTGTCTGGCCTAATTTTGGGGAGGCTCACTTGCTTACTCACTTCTAATGGTTGTCTGTGTCCTCACTGCCATGCTCTGACATCACACTACGTCTGCGGAGGAGCAGGACTGGTTGGCGGGGGCTCGCCAATCGCGCCCCTGCCAACCAGCCAGCTGTTTTATTTTTTTGTCTAGCCATGGCCGTGGCCTTACCACCCCCTGTCAAGAGGCATCAGGTGTACCCTTGATGGTGCTGACAGCTGGCCTAGCCAGTTAGCTGTCAGCACCTGGGTTTGTGTCCACAATAAATCCCAGCCCCTGGACTCACTCCAATTTTTGGGTGGGCTCACTTGCTTCCTCACTCACTTTTAATGGTTCTCTGTGTGCTCAATACCATGCTGTGTCTGGCCTAATTTTTGGGAGGCTCACTTGCTTCCTCACTCACTTTTAATGGTTCTCTGTGTGCTCAATGCCATGCTGTGTCTGGTATAATTTTTGGAAGGCTCACTGGCTACCGCTTCTAACTTATTTACTCTGTCCTTACCGCCATGCTGTGTCAGCCTAAAATTTGGGGTGTTTAATCGTATGCTACCTCTGTTTTAATGGTTCCCTGTGTTCGCACTGCCATGCTGTGTCAGACTGAGTTTTTGGGTGGTCCATTTGCCTACCTCTGTTTTAACCAGGCTGTTGGACAGAATTAGGCATAATGGTGCCATTAGGCAGCCTCAGAGGCATGCATGTTTCCATCAATTTCTGAAGTTGACAGGTTTTCACACGACCTTCCCTCTACTTGAGTCTCCTGCAAAAATACTCGAGTCTCCCATTGACTTCAATGGGGTTCGTTACTCGAACGAGCACTCGAGTATCGGGAAATACCCGTCTCGAGTTACGAGCACCCGAGCATTTTAGTACTCGCTCATCACTAATCAGAACCAATGGCGTAAGCATGGCAGCCCTGCAGGATTGTAGCAATGTTCAAAGCCATATATGGTAGAGATTATTCAAAGAGAACTTCGGAAGGATACAGGTACACCTTTGAAACAAGAATATAAAACAAATACAAATTGATTGTGTCAGGAATGTGCACTGAGCCTGGTGTGAACTTGGCCTGTTTTTACCTTTTGTCTGACACAGCTACTTTCCTTACAGCCTCCTGGCAATGCAGGAGTTACACTGCTAGCCTTGATGGCTGCACAGTGTTTTTTGACTGACAGATGTCTGTCCAGGACCGTGAAGATCAGAGCGCCGGAGATCCTCATAAATTACAGCAGAGCCAATTAGTCCCTGCTGGCTATTAGTGTATACTAGTCCCAGCTCCCCTTGTCTCTATCCCAGCGTTCCCTGCCCTCCCTTGCTGTTGTTCTGCTTGTTACTTGACCTCCTGTCTGACCACCGACTATCCGTTCTCTTTCTGAATTTGTACCTCGTTGCCCATTGTTGCTGACTTGGCTTGTTTACTTCTTTTTATTGTGTTTGTTTGTCTGTCTGCGTTTGTGTTGCGCGTATACAGAGTAGGGATTGACTATCCGTGGTAATCCGTGGCTGTTAAGGGCAGTGCGTGGCAAGTAGGCAGGAACAGTGGGTGGGTCTAGCTTCAGGGCCCACTGTCTTGTATTTTATTGCTTGAAATAAATGTTTTACTATAGAAAAACCGATCTTTATATTTGCTACAGAAACCTTTGTTTGCAAAACAGAGGTCAGACATTTCCCGTAGTTCTTGACCAAGTTTGCAGACAATGCAGCAGGGATTTTTTCCCGCTCCTCCATACAGATCACCTCCAGATCATTTAGGTTTTTGAGCTGACACTGGGCAACATTGACTTTCGGATCACTCCAAAGATTTCTATTGTGTTTAGGTCTGGAAACTGGCTAGGCCACTCCAGGACCTTAAAATGGTTCTTATGGAGCCAATTCTTAGTTGCCCTGGCTGTGTGTTTTGGGTTATTGCCATGCTGGAAAACCCAGCATCCACCCATCTTAAATTCTGTTACTAAGGAAAGGTTATTTCTCACAATACATGGCCCCCATCCATCCTCCCTTCAATACGGAGCAGTTGGCCTGTCCTCTTTGCAGAAAAGCATCCCCAAAGTATGATGTCCCCACCCCCATGCTTCATAGTTGGGACTGTGTTTGGGATTGTACTCATCCTTCTTCTTCTTCCTCAAAACACAGCAAGCTGAGTTGATTCCAAAAAGTTCTATTTGGATCATGTGACCATAATGACCTACCCCCATGCCTCCTCTGGATCATCAAGATGCTAATTGGCAAACTTTAAATAGACCTGGACATGTGCTGGCGTGTCCTGACAAAGCGTAAGCGAATCGTGCGTCGGGGTGTTTTACAGGTGTGGGGTCCGCACGGTCTCTAGTACTGTTTGTGGTATATCTGTCCTGGTGATAAATATCTGTTTCCTGTTGTGTTCATATGTAATGTGCTCGGCATTGCTTTAGACTGACTTGACATATTGGCACAGGCACTTTATGAATTCAATTGGTTCCTAAATGCCACGCACATGTTTGATGTGACCATTATATATTTTTCTTTCTATTAACTTACTAGGGTTGACATTATGCACACATCTTACGGCTGATTTATTATATACTGCACAAGCCACTTTGCTCTTTTCTATACAAAGATCAGAATGCTATATAAGTCATTAGATATATGCTCCACTTTATCGTACCGTAACCTCCCTTGCTGTCATTGTTGTTTTTTACCTCCATTATACAAGCAATCATGTTATAATTTTTATTGTCATTTGAATGAATTTTTTTTTCTGTATTAAAAAAATTAATTTTATTATAAGTTGACTTTTTTATGTTATTCTTATTTTGTGTGTTGTTAATGTGCTGGCGTGAGTAGGAGGACTTGCATGCCCTGCAAGATTTTAATCCATGATGGCGTAGTGTGTTACTAACAGTAATCTTTTAGACTATGTTCTCAGCTCTCATCAGGTTATTCATCAGGTCCTCCTGTATAGTTCTAGGTTGATTCTTGACCTTTTTCAGAATACGCCTTACCCTACAAGACGAGATTTTGCATTGAGCCCCAGCTCAAGGATGATTGCCAGTCATCTTGTGTTTCTTCCTTTTTTTAATAATTGTTATAACAGATGTTGCCTTCTCGCCAAGGTACTTGACTATTGTCCTGTATCCCGTTACAGCCTTGTGCAGGTCTATAATTTTGTCCCCGGTGCCCCTAGAGAGCTGGTACTGACAAGCTCCAGGACTTAATATTTTTTTAAAATTTTGGATAGAAACTGGAATACTGTATCTTTAGTGTACACAAACACATAGGCTATGTTCACACTTTTTTTTACATCCATTATTACAGCATTTTAATTGACCTCAATAGAATGCACTGAAGTGAATGAAATGACGTCCGTCCAATGCACACTGTGTATTAAATGATGTACGTTGTCTGCCAGACGTCAAAATAGTGCTCACGATAATTATTCCCAGAGGTACTTTACAAACAACAAATGTTATTTTTTAGTTGTTCACACACATTTTTTTTTTCCACCGTCCTTTCACCATCTTCACTATTAAATTCGATAAACATGTCATTTAACCCCTTCGTGCATTAGAACATAAATATAGGTTCTTATGTAGGTTGAGGGCTTCGGAGAGGGGTAGCCCGGCGACCCAGCTGCTGATAGAAGCCGATCCTCACTTTCTATGAAGTGAGCTCAGCTTCTGAGCACGCTTCATAGAGCCTCTGGACCTACTGGCGTACCTGTACGTCATAGGTCCTCAAGTGACAGATCTCCATGACGTGCTCCTTAAGGACTTAAAATAAAAGAAAAATAGGCTGTAATTTTGATTGAAAATAAAACAAAGTTTGAACAGTTAAACTGGACTGATTACCCTTTGGATGTGTCTTTAATTGAAAAGTCCAAAGAATTTATTAGTAAAGACGATGAAAGCACAGTGAAAAAATAAAAAACGTGTGACCAACAAAAAAATACAAAAATAGTCATGATCATTATTTTGACGTCTGCGCAAATAATGTCCATTATTTAACCCCTTCACGTCAGCAATCTGTATATATACGTTCCTATTGCACATGCCCCGTGCAGTAGGAATGTACATATATGTTCCTGACTTGAGGGGGCTTTCTGATGAGAGCGGGATCGCTGCAGGGACAGCGATCCCGCTCTCATCTGTGTACAGCACCGGAGATAATGAGGATCAGCTGCGATCCCGCAGCTGACCCCCATTAACCCTTAGTGACCGCCGAAACAGCGGTCACTAACGGGCCGGTGCCGCCGCTGTATTTCATCTCCCCCCACCGTGAATCCACTGTGGGGGGAGATGAAATAATTAAAATCAGACCCCAGACCAGTCCCCCTAGTGCCCCAGTCACTATCCCCCCTCCCCGCGGCGGCCATTGGATCCAAGATGGCCGCCACCATCACTGTGAACAGAGTAACGTCTGTTCACGGTGATCAAAAAAGAAAAATGAATGAAAGCCCCATGCTTTCCACCACCGGAGGTAGCGGAGAGCATGGGGCAGTCATCGGGGACCCCCCTGTGGGGTCCCGGTACAAGCGATCAGCGGTATATACTATATATCGCTGATCGCTTGTGCCATTTGCTCCAGGCACTTTTTATCCCGTCACCATGGATGATTGGTGACAGGGGATAAAAACAGGTTGCCCGTAATCATGCCAGATTACATGTAACCCCCCCAGATTGCACGCAACCACCGCAGGTTGCCTCTGACCACCGCACGTCGCCTCTGACCACCGCACCTTGCCTCTGACCACCGCATGTCGCCTCTGACCACCGCACCTTGCCTATGACCACCGCACCTTGCCTCTGACCACCGCACGTCGCCTATGACCACCACACCTTGCCTCTGACCACCGCACGTCACCTATAACCACCGCACGTCGCCTATGACCACCGCACCTTGCCTCTGACCACCGCACGTCGCCTCTGACCACCGCACCTTGCCTCTGACCACCGCACCTTGCCTATGACCACCGCACCTTGCCTATGACCACCGCACCTTGCCTCTGACCACTGCACCTTGCATCTGACCACCGCACCTTGCCTCTAACCACCCCAAATTGTCAGTGACCCCCTCCAGATTGCCCGTAACCACGCCAGATTACAGGTACCCACCTCAGATTACCTATTAGCACTTCAGTTTATCCGTAACCACAGCAGGTTGCCTGTAACCACCCCAGATTGTCTGTAACCACCCCAGATTGTCCGTAACCACCCCAGATTGTCCGTAACCACCCCAGATTGTCCGTAACCACCCCATGTTGCCCGTAACCACAGCAGGTTGCCTGTAACCACCCTAGATTGTCTGTAACCACAGCAGGTTGTCCGTATTCACCCCACGTTGCCCGTAACCACCCCAGGTTGCCTGTAACCACCCCAGGTTGTCCGTAACCACCCCAGGTTGTCCGTAACCACCCCAGATTGTCCGTAACCACCCCAGATTGTCCGTAACCACCCCACGTTGCCTCTAACCACAGCAGGTTGCCTGTAACCATACCAGATTGTCTGTAACCACAGCAGGTTGTCCGTATCCACCCCACATTGCCCGTAACCACCCCAAGGTTGCCTGTAACCACCCCAGGTTGCCTGTAACCACCCCAGGTTGCCTGTAACCACAGCAGGTTGCCTGTGACCACCCCATGTTGACCGTAACCACCCCAGATTACCCGGAACCACCCCAGATTACCCGGAACCACCCCAGACTGTCTGTAACCACCCCAGACTGTCTGTAACCACCCCACATTACCTGTAATCTAATTTTTTTTATTTTATTTTAGTAACTGCGCTACTCTAATAACTATTACTAGCTGCGGTTTTGCTCCAGCAAATTGGCGCTCCTTCCCTTCTGAGCCCTGCTGTGTGCCCATACAGTGGTTTATGCCCACATATGGGGCACCGTTGTACTCAGGAGAACCTGCGTTACAGATTTTGGGGTACATTTTTTCTCCTGTTCCTTGTGAAATTTAGAAATTTCAAACTAAACCAACATATTATTGGAAAAATTTAAGTTTTTCATTTTTACTAGCCAATTTTGAATACTTTCCTCTAATACCTGTGGGGCCAAAATGCTCATCCTACCCCAAGATGAATTCTTTGAGGGGTGTACTTTCCGAAATGGGGTGACTTTTGGGGGGGTTCTATTCTGTAGACATTACAGGGGCTCTGCAAACGCACCTGGTGCTCAGAAACTTCTTCAGAAAAATCTGCACAGAAAATGCTAATTGGCGCTCCTTCCCTTCTGAGCCCGGCTGTGTGCCCATGCAGTGGTTTATGCCCACATGTGCGGTACCGTTTTACTCAGGAGAACCTGCGTTACAGATTTTGTGGTGAATTTTCTCTCCTGTTCCTCGTGAAATTGAGAAATTTCAAACTAAAGGAACATATTATTGGAAAAATTCTAGTTTTTTATTTTTAGTGTCTACTTTTGAATACTTTCCTCTAATACCTGTGGGGTCAAAATGCTCACCACACACCAAGATGAATTCTTTGAGGGGTGCACTTTCCAAAATGGGGTGACTTATTGCGAGATTTTACTTCGCTGGCACTACAGCGGCACTGCAAACACACCTGGCGCTCAGAAACTTCTTCAGCAAAATCTGCATTGAAAAAGCTAATTGGCGCTCCTTCCCTTCTGAGCCCTGCTGTGTGCCCATAAAGGGGTTTATACCAACATATGAGGTACCTTTTTACTCAGGAGAACCTGCGTTACAAATTTTGGGGTTCTTTTTTTCTCTTGTTCCTCGTGAAATTGAGAAATTTCAAACTAAAGGAACATATTGGAAAAATTCGAGTTTTTCATTTTTACTGTCTACTTTTGAATACTTTCCTATAATACCTGTGGGGTCAAAATGCTCACCACACCCCAAAATGAATTCTTTGAGGGGTGCACTTTCCAAAGTGGGGTGACTTATGGGGAGATTTTGCTCAGCTGACACTACAGGGGCTCTGCAAACACACCTGGCGCTCAGAAACTTCTTCAGCAAAATCTGCATTGAAAAAGCTAATTGGCGCTCCTTTCCTTCTGAGCCCTGCTGTGTGCCCATGCAGTGGTTTATGCCCACATATGAGGTACCTTTTTACTCAGGAGAACCTGCGTTACAAATTTTGGGGTACTTTTTTTCTCTTGTGCCTTGTGAAATTGAGAAATTTCAAACTAAACGAACATATTATTGGAAAAAATTAGAGTTTTTCATTTTTACTAATTTTGAATACTTTCCTCTAACAACTGTGGGGTCAAAATGCTCATCCTACCCGAAGATGAATTCTTTGAGGGGTATACTTTCCAAAATGGGGTGACTTATGGGGGTTTTCTCTCTGCTGACACTACAGGGGCTCTGCAAATGCACCTGGCGCTCGGAAACTTCTTCAGCAAAATCTGCAATGGAAAAGCTAATTGGCGCTCCCTTCCTTCTGAGCCCCGCTGTGTGCCCATACAGTGGTTTACGCCCACATATTGGGTGCCGTAGTACTCAAGAGAACCTGCGTTACAAATTTTGGGGTGCTTTTTCTCTCATGTTCCTTTTGAAAATGAGAAACGTTAATCTAAACGTATATATTATTGGAAAATGTGAATGTCATGCTCTTGTTTCATAGCACCATCATGATGAATGTTTCCTATTTAATTTCTAGTTTTTAAAGAGTGTTTTCTATCTCTTAGTTTCCACATTAGACAATGTGTGATAGCTGTTAGTCATCCTGGCACCTAAATAAGTGTGTTAATGACTGGATTAATTGTGAGGTAATGTGTTGCATTCATATCATTTTATATAGAGAATTTATAGGCCCTTGCAGAGGTAGTAAGAAGATTTAATCTTAAAATTTTTGCAAACAAATGCATCTAACAATTGATACACGTTTGACTGTAATAAGTCTCCATACAACCTTCATGTAAATTCTAGAAGCCTATGGGCCCTGCTGTGCCCCTGCACACCTTCATTCTCATATATAAGGGTTTTTCTTTCAGATTATGCCTGAATACAAGAAGGAATTATAACATGCTTAAAGGAGAAGTCCGGCCAAAATTAATTTTTGATATGTTGTTACTTATGAAAAGTTATACAAATTTCTAATGTACATTAATTATGGGAAATGCACATATAGAGCTATTTCCCTTAATTTAGTAGATCAGGAAGTGTTAGAAATATCTCTGAAGAAGTGACGTCACGACCCAGGGTGTAATTCCAATGGAGTGTCCAGCAGGGGGCGCTCTCTATATAGAAGTCTATGGGACTTTATTGTTTCTATGGGTTTCTATGTAATGTAATGTAATGTAGTGTACAGTGCTTTATATACATTGAACTACAGCTCCCATCATCTGCTTATAGTATGAACAGGTGATGGGAGCTGTAGCTGGGTAATGGATATGACATGCCGCCGGGCGCAGGGGGGAGCCGCTCAGTACACAGGAGCGCTCCCCCCTCCTCCTCCTCCTTCCGTGATAACTTCTGCCTATACCAATGCTGAGTCCCTGCCTGGCCGCCGCTCTCCGCTCTCCCCTCCATACATACCGGCTCCCGATGCATCCTGGTGTCCGCGCTGATGCCGGGAGCCGGTATATGTGAGCGGAGAGCGGCGGCCAGGCAGGGAGTCAGCATTGGTATAGGCGGAAGTTATCACGGAAGGAGGAGGAGGAGGGGGGAGAGCTGCTGTGTACTGAGCGGCTCCCCCCTGCGCCCGGCGGCATGTCATATCCCTTACCCAACTACAGCAGATGATGGGAGCTGTAGTTCAATGTATATGGTCCGGATCGGCGGGAATGCGGCGGATCAGCGTGTGGCGGATCGGCGGGAATGCGGCGGAAATTCGGCGGAAATGCGGCGGATCGGCGGGCTTACTGTGTATTGAATGTATTGAATGAATACATTTATGCAATACTTTGGGGAGCAAGGACACTTGCTCCCCAAAGTATTCCATAGATGTATTCATTCAATAAAGCACTGTACACTACATTACATTACATTACATAGAAACCCATAGAAACAATAAAGTCCCATAGACTTCTATATAGAGAGCGCCCCCTGCTGGACACTCCATAGGAATTACACCCTGGGTCGTGACGTCACTTCTTCAGAGATATTTCTAACACTTCCTGATCTACTAAATTAAGGGAAATAGCAGTATATGTGCATTTCCCATAATTAATGTACATTAGAAATTTGTATAACTTTTCATAAGTAACAACATATCAAAAATTAATTTTGGCCGGACTTCTCCTTTAACACCTACCCTTGCCACGGCATACAGTTGTGTCATGGTGCTGGTAAGTGGGTATACTGTAGAGAGGACTCATGATGCCAGCCCTCTCTATACCAAGCGGCTCTCAGCTGATATCAGCAACTGAGGGCTGAGGATAATAGCCTTCACAGAGTGGTCTTTGTTTCTGGCAATTTTAACTGCTTAAAGGGGTACTCATTTTCAGTGTACGGCCGGGGAGGGGGTGGATATAGAAGCCGTTGGTTACTTACCTCCCTGGTTCCAGCGCCGGGTCCCGGATCGCGCCGCTCCGTTCTCCCGTCCAGCTGCCGCTTCCTGGTCTAGGCTGCGGCTTGAGATGTGACGTCTCAAGGCAGCTCAACCATTCAGTGCTCGTAGCGGAGTCCCGCCTCGGCCGCTAAATGACTAAGCTGCCTTGAGACGTCACGTCTCCAGCCGCAGTTCAGACCAGGAAGTGGCAGCCAGACGGGAGAACGGAGTGGCACATTCCGGGACCCGGCGCTGGATCTGGGGAGGTAAGTGACCGGCGGCTTCTATATGCACCCCCTCCCCGGCTGTACACTGAAAATGACCCCAACCCCAGAGTACCTCTTTAAATGCTGCTGTCAAATCGGACTGAGCCTGCTACTAATAGCAGCCAGGATCGCAGTAGTTCAGATCCCTCTCTGACCCCCCCCCCCCCCCACTTGACCCAGGACGGACAGTTATATTCTGGGTCGTGAAGGGGTTAAAATCAGCCCCCTCAACATGTTTCGGCACTAAGCCATAGTTTTTTCTTTCTGTTGGTTGTGCTCTTATACAGTGACTGTGCACCCAGCCCCCTTCCTAGGTGGCTGTGCATTCTCAGTTCTTTTCCAGTTGTATAGGGCACCTAGACTGTGAGTGTATCCGAACTGTAACGGGACACTCGGGGATGCTACTGAGCCTATTGTACAGTACATACTATCTACTATAACTACTATACTACATATGGCCATTGATTACCTCCTTCCGTTTCTGTAAGCTTTTAACACTCGGCGCATGTGTGAATGGTGTTACCAGGAACACACCCACAGAGGAAATCATGCAAACTGGCAAGTTGGTGCATGCATGCAACTACATCATGGCAACAGGGAGCAGGAGGCAGGCTAATGCGTAACTTTTTTTTACCGAATGATGTGAAGACAAAGCATGAAGGGGGTTAAATGTCATATTATAGAGGTACAGTACTCACTATTTATTATGCTGGCATAGAGAGACATCATAAGGCAGAATGTGGACCAATCTACGATTTAAAGGAAGAAAAACAAGCAGCTCTATCTAATGATATTAATGATAATATCTTTTATTATGTAAGTATTACTTTTGAGGAATAAAACCTGGTATTCTATCATATTATATTCATTCTGTGTGTTTACATTTTGGTATAATTTAGGAGCCTAACATGAATTTGTTGTAGCAGGGAAGATCAGCGTGAAGGCTGCACTATTAGCTGTCATCTGACAGCTGTTTAGATTAGTAATTTACATCAAACTGCAGCAGACATAAGGTAAATTGACATCACACCATTCCTTTTGGTTATAAGATTTCTAGCTTTAGCCATTTCTTATCTTTATTGAAGCCTTTGGCATGCTATGTTTCTCTTCCAAAAAAAAAGAGGCCCAAAGTCACAAACTTTTTCTTACTTTTTTCCCCTCAATTGGTCAAAGCTACCTCAAGTTCATCTTTATAATCGCTAAGTACTGACAAAATGTACCAATAAATAAAAGCCTCATTTTGAATTTGACGCCTGTTGTTTGTTCACACAACGTCTACATTGCGGCTGTTTTTTTGCATGTCCGTCAATTTGATGACAAAAGACAGCTGTCTTTTGATAATGACAGCCTTAAAAAATGTTCATGCTCATTATCTACAGCCATCGTTTGGCTTTTAATGACGGAGGTCTAATAAAATAGCATGATATAAATATTCCAAATATTTTTTTTATTCATGGAGTTACAACACTTGAAGGTTTCCCAATAACAGTAATTTATGGCATAACTTCTGGATATGCCATTAAAGTCTGATTGGTGGAGATCGGAAAGATGAACCCTTTCACAATTCAAATAACAGCTGAGCTGGTAAGCCTTCCTTTTGAATTAGTGGCTGTGCATGCACGGTCACTTTTTGTTATATTCTTTGGGGAATATGGAAACTGATTAGTAAGCATGCTAATGTGTAGTCATTATATTTTAGTAGATATATTGATTCCAATAACACCTAAACATACAGAAAGTCTTTACTAATTGTCTACATTTAAGACCACATGCCCTAGATTCAAGGGTTACAAGACGTTTGCTTTATTTTATAAAGAGTAAAGCTATCTGTAATGTTAAATGGTGCAAGAAATAGGCACAAAACACAAAATTAAATTGAAATATGCTTTATTACCAGTATTGACAAGCCTACAAAAAGTGAAAAGCAATAAGAAAGTCATCATAAAGTGAATAATTGGTATACATGTGTGCATTTAAAAAAGATGGTTGGGTTAAGGTTACAGAGTAAACAACTTTGCTATAACTTACTATTACAAAATCACTGCATATGATTGCGAGATACATTTATGCTGACATAAGTGATGCTATAGCATGTAAACCATTTTGGTATTTGATCATTTCTACTTGAACATTTAGAGATAAGATAGATACAGACTTAGTGACTTATTCCTCAAAGTAAGCAGGCTATGCCCTATATTTTCTGCCTGCATGCATGTCTTCTTACGTACAAGCCCCTCCCTTAAACCATGGGGATCTAATGGTATATGAATTGCATTTGACTTAATATGTATCTATCATTGTGGGAACATCTATCTCTCTATGACTATGTTCACACAATGTAATATATCAGTAAAGAACAGACACTGATTGCAATGGAATCGACGTCCGTTCTTTACTGTAGGGGCAGCATTGCATTGAAGTCAATGCAATGCTGCCCGCTATGTTTACACAGCATTATTTTAATCCCTGTTCTTTAGAAAGGCGTTAAAATTATTTTCCTGCCTAGTCTAAGAACAGCATCCGGAAATAATAGCTGTTCACACGATATAAATTGCAGCGGTGGCCGCATGTTACATTGAAGTGAATGGTTAATTGATTTGTGGGCACACTCGACAGTGCTCGCAAGTCAATTTTAAAAAAGAACGTTCCTGCAGCCGATACAGAGGTATCGCCTGCAGGAATGTCCTGAATGCAGCCTGGCGGCCGGAAGTATAGCTGTTAAACACCGTGTGAACATAGCCTATGGCTGCATTCGCATGTAACGTATCCGCAGCAGATTATAGGCTGCAAGTATGTAAGTACCGGACTCATTAACCCCCTGCTGCCGGGAAGATACTTTACCTGCTCCATGATCCGGACGCATCTGAGGCTCCCAGCTCCCGGAGGTCTTGTGCAGCCAATCAATGACTGCTGTGGGGCCATGCACATATTACTATAGAAAAACAGCCATCTGTGCATCTCTGGTCATTTTTCTATAGACTTTAATTGACACAATATTAAATAAGAAAATCAGCTGTATTTTCACCTGACTTTCTGGTCAAATTTTGCTTTTATTTTACAGTGTGTGAACCTAGTCTTAAAGGATATCTATCATATGAACATACAATGCACCAGCAAGATTTTTAAAGTGGATCCTGTTGCTGGCATGAAATGATAGGTTCCATTAAAGGGTTTTTGTGCACATTAAAGAAAAAGCCCAAATATTTGTGAGAGACACCACCTTCAGGCACTGTTCACACTACGTCAAAATGGCAGCTGTTTCTACTGTTTTGAATTAATGGACATTATTGCCCTTATGTTTACATTGTTGGAACATAGCCTAAAGAAGAAGCTGATGGGAACTAAAGGTTTTTCTATAGAACTTGCCCAATGTTAATGCAGTAAAAAATAGCAGCAGCATTGGGTCTCTTAAATAATTGTAAAATATTTCATATGTAACTGTCAGATTTGTCTGGGATTCCAGTTCGGATTTGAATGTGCCCCGATTGCCCTGCAGTTGCCTACACATGTATGCACATGAGCAGGGACTCATGTAAAAGACAGAAGTCCCTGCCCCGTACAATACATTGAGCAGATGAGCAGGGTGTCTGGCCCAGAATACTGCAATGCATACAACATTAGTGCTCACCTACAGGCCTCTCAGTGGACAAGGGCAGGGATGAAAGTAATCCACAGCAAACTAATTCTAACTAGATTCTAATTAATCTGATTTTTTTTTTCGTGTGTGAAATTTTTACCAATTTGTGTTTATCTCGCACAACACAATGGTAATGCAAGAACAAGACTTCCCTTAACCCCTGTTTGTTTCAGTGCGTCTGTACATCCTAGGATATACCACGCAGCGGGTCATGACTTTGACTAATAGTCTTTCTAATAATTTTTGTAATGTTTGGTAAATATATGGATCGGAATAACACGTGATAATACAAAATGCTTTTACTAATTGTCTCCAGGTAATATCTCCAAGTCCAGCTCTCCATATACATGACGAAGATTTTCCGAGTCAAGGGTTGCAATAAGTTTCCTCTTCCCTGCTATTCTTGGAGTGCATGTCTCTTCCCAAGTCACAGATGTATTAGGAGAGATCTCTCTGAAAAAGAATGATACATGTGAGATATTTGGTATGTGTTTCATTACATGATGACATTTTCCCTAATAGCAAATATCTTACACAGATTATATTGAGGTTTTTCACCATAACCTCTTATCCTTAAAGGTATTGTCCCACAAAGCAAAGTTGTTAAAAATCTGATATGTGTCACTTCCATAGAACAAATGTGCTGTTTTTAGTAAAGTAACTTACATTCCTGTACTATTTTTTATTTCCCATGGATCTATTTACTCCCTGGTTTCCTTTCCAATCTGTAAACCTGCTGTTGCCATGCAACAGTGCACACACTTTCCCACAATCCTCCTTGCTTGCATGTGAAGTGAAACTGCAGCTCCAACTGTCAGGACTAACATGTTCATTCTTCAGCGCGGACAGGGCAGGAGTGCGCGCCTCCCATAGACTCCCATTATGAGCGGGAGGCTAACGGCATTCCGCGGCGGACAATTCCGCCGCAGAATTCCGCTAGTTTTGCTCAGTGGGAACGGGGCCTAATGGAACAAATCTGGAGACTGCATTTGAATTGAGCATGAATGACCCAACTTAGCGGATGCCCAAAGGCGGGTCGTAACAAAGGGCAACAGGATATCAAAACATAGCAGAGACCTGGGGGATTAGTCTCAAATGATATATTTTAAGAAATACTTTTACATTTGAAATGTGTTTATTTTAACATGTAGAATCAACTTAGATCTGGTTTTCTTTGTGACACAACCCTTTTAAAGAGGATGTACCACCTGGTACATCCTCTTTAACCTAAATCCACTGATCGAACGGCGCTGGCACGTGGAAGCCGGTGCCGTGGTCCATTTTTCGGACCGAGGCCCGGTTCCCGTGCACAGCGCCGTTTTATGCACCGGAACTAGCCGGTGCTCAAGCACTGGAGGCGGGCCGGGCCGCCCCCAGTGGGAGGGAATTCCCTTCCCTGTTTGACGCGGCTCCCTTAGAATGAATGGAGCCGCGTCATACAGGGGAGGGAATTCCCTTCCAGGAGGGAGTGTCAATAAGATAGACCTCTTTAAGTGTATTTCAAGTGAAATTTCACTGAGAAGCTACCATGTGGTTGTACATGAGGAACAGCACTACATCTTGCTGTTTTTCAGAGATTTCTGTTCATTAAGCTAAGCTTTTTTGGCCACAAATTTCTCCTGTGTTAGGTAATACAAAATATCCTATGCTAGATTTAAACAAAGTATTCTGTAAGAGGACTCTTCCAGTCTTGAGTGGAAGGCATTGAAAATGCATTGTACTTCTAAGCTTTACTTATTAAGGTAATAATATTAAGAAAATATACCCATAACACATGAGGGGAAACACAAAGGGGAAATGAGTAACAGAAACATAAAGTGAAGATGTGAGAAAAAAGAGATATAGTAAAATATTTAATCTCTTTCATAAAAAGGTTTTATAAGAAAAAAAATCTTCTGCCTGGAAGAAAACATAATGATGAATACTCAGAAATAATATGCTGAGCCTTTATAAGGCAGATATTATTTATCATCTTGAATACCTAGTCACAAATGGGATTATTATTAAAATAAATTGCTACTATCCTGCTACTATCTTCCTTTGAATTGAAAGTGCTTAAAATGTACCTGTAGTGGTAGGGATCAGTTTTGTTAAAAATGTGAAACTCAGCGCCATAGTCTTACATTATGCTGGGTTTTGCGCTAGAGACAGGAGGAGAACAGGCAATCGGAAGCCTATTCAGGTGCTATATTCAAAATAGATGTACAAGTACTTTGATACTTAAAGGGGTAATGAACAGGACACTTTTCCCACAAACATTTTAAAACTGGGTTTCTAAGCTAGATAGCTTATTTAGGTATAAAGTAAAAGGTATATACTGTTGTATACATAGGTCAAATTATCAGGAGCCTTTCTAGCACTGCATTGAATGCTGGTGTTCCTATGTGGTACTGCTTCTGCCTGCATTGTTCCCTCTTGCAACCAGTGTCTGATGAAGATCTGTGCACCAAAACATTACATGTTCACACTATTAAAGTTGCATTACAGAAATATACACGTTTTGGGAATTATATTGGGAACACTGGTTCCTTCTCCAACTTTATATTTGGGTTTTCTTTGCAGTGAAGCCTTTTACACTTCATGTAAAAACTACGGCCCTCAGGGCACATGTGGCCCCCTGAGGCCATTTGTCTAGCCCCCACCACACTTCTGGAAGGGGCACCTCTTTCATTGCTGGTCAGTTTTAAATACTAATGAGTTTGTTGATTTAAATTTACTTGTTCTTTATTTTAAATCTTGTATTTGTTCCAATTCCCCCCCCCCCCCCCCCACACACACACTTTAAAATAAGATAAGTTTGGGGACCCCTGACAAAAAGCATAAAGGAGTTGTCTACTTTGCTTTTGCATCCTTTTTTGTTAGAAAATTTCCTAATTATAAAATGATCTCAGACACCCAGTGATTGACCGTAGTCTGTGAGAAAATCCCATCACAAAATTAAAATATGAAATTTTCTGCAGCCCCATCAGAAGAGACATGAAACAAGTAAATAGTAACTGTTTATAACAATGAAATTGGCTCTCCATGTAAATGCAAGATATGCAGTACATATTGGATCTCTATACCTCATAATTAGGGATGGTCCGAACCCGCCAAGGTTCGGGTTCGGATGAACCCGAACGCTCGGCATCGGATTCCCGCTGTCTGCCCGCTCCGTGCAGCGGGCGGATCCAGCGGGAAGACCGCCTGGAAAAATGGGATACAGCCTATGGCTATGGCTGTATCCCATTTTTTCAGGCGGTCCTCCCGCTGGATCCGCCCGCTGCACGGAGCGGGCAGACAGCGGGAATCATTACCGAGGGTTCAGGTTCGTACGAACCCGATCCGAACTCGGTTCGGACCTTCCCTACTCATAATGGACAGAGGTACAAATTAATAGATCTTCCCCCTTAATTTACTCAGATTTCTAAAGCTTTGTGTATGAAAATCTGTTACATGCATCTTTGGCATCCTGCTCAAAAAATAAATGTGTTGTATAGGTTTGCTCATTGAGTTGGACTCTTTGCCATTTTTGGTTGCAGAATTCAGTCAGAAACTACACCAGCTAAAAGGTGGTATAGGCATAAGAATAACGCTGCAAGTTTTCCCTTTTGCATGCATATTGGCACAGTAAACATTTATAACTGGAATATGCCATTATAAACAGCTTGGCGTAAAGAAAGCAGGGGCAGTCTAAAACCATTCAATAATTTTGTTGAGTAAGATACAATAGCAGTTAAAATTAAGATTGTTTTATGGTTAACAATTTGAAACAACAATTGATATATTGCCAGTTTTAGGACCCTATTACACCAACAGATTATCTGAAAGATTTTTTGAAGCCAAAACCAGGAATGGATTTGAAAAGAGGAGAAATCTAGGTCTTTCCTTTATTGCCTGTTCTCTGTTTATAGTCCATTCCTGGCTTTGGCTCAAAAAAATCTTCCCGATAATCTGTTGGTGTAATAGGGCCCTTAGCGTAATAGCACATTTAAAAGGCGTTTAGAAGCCATGGAGGAAAAAAGTTAAAATGCCAAACAAAAAATGGCCTGGTCATTAGGGCATTAAACAGAAATAGGCAGTACAAGTGTATTCTTCACCTGTAGGTTGCTGCTCATTCATATGTCTGAATTTTTTTTCAAGCAACAGTTTAAATTTACAAAAGTATCTACTATGCCATGGAAAATATACTTACTTGTAAACCTGAGTTTTCGTTTTCATAAGACTTGGACCTCCAATGCGTAAAATGACATTCTGGAGCTTTTTCTTCAGTGGATTAGTAAACTCTAAGATCACTGTCATTTCTTTCCCAACCATCTTCTCTCCAATTGTCTAAATTGTATATAACACAACAATATAACAATGGCAACATTTTACCTTATTTTATATAGCATCAACCTATGTTAGGTTATTAATCTCATAAATACAATAAAATCATCATGAGCATTTTTCAGCTAATAATACATACGAAATTAAAATATGTTCACCTCCTTAAAGGGGTGCTCCAGCGTGGGGGCACTTTTTTGGGGGGACCGGGGAGGAGGTGGCTGAAATGAAAGACGTCCACTTACCTCCCCGGTTCCAGCGGCGGGTCCCGCATCACTGCGCTCCGGTGCCCAGTTCCCGGCAACTTCCGGGTGTCTGACGCGGGCCCGAGACGTGACGTTTCAGGTCCGCTCAGCCACTCAGTGAAGAAGGCGGAATCCGTTTTAAGTCCGCTCGGATCCCGCCTCCTTCACTGAGTGGCTGAGCGGCCCTGAGACGTAGCGTCTCGGGCGGCGTCAGACACCCGGGGACCGGAGTGCCGAGATGCGGGACCCGCCGCTGGAACCGGGGAGGTAAGTGGACGTCCCCAAAAAAAAGTTCCCCCACGCTGGAGCACCCCTTTAACCCCTTTCTGATCCTATGGTCATTCTTAGACTCTAAGCTATAATAAATTTGGTGAGGAACCCCATTCCACATTTGGGACCCCACCTGACCCTGCTCATCAAAATCACAAATAAAAGAAGGAGCTACATGTGTGCATTTCCCTCACCACAGAGAGCTATAGGAACTACATCATCAAATAGAAATCCATCAACCCTTTCTTATGCTGTCCAAACCATGAGTCGTCAGGGCATTCTCAAGTAACTTCTCTCTGTCCCACCAGGCTAAATTGATAGGTCTTTCCCTGTTTGGATGTAATGTTAGATCTATCATAAACTAGCTTTGCTCGGACTACTGACAAATTTTTAAACCAAAATTAGTGATCCAAACATGAAGGCTTAAGGCTATAATGGGATTCATGATGTACATTGAAAATATGTGGCAGCAGTACACTTCTCTGCCACCAGGGGGTGGCATTCTTGGTATATACACACAGGATTTGGATAGGAGCATAATTGACTTTTCACCCTCAGTCACCACATTCTAGATTTTCTAGTGTGTGTTTGTTTACTTTACATTACTATTTTCTTCCACCTTTTTATTAAATCCGTCATGTAAAAATATGGATATTACAACTAAGCCCTGTTGATGAAAATATACAATCTCTGACAGTGATGTCTGAAGCTCAGCATGTCAGCAGGTACATTTCATCTAATAGAGTCTTCTGTTTTGTAATTTTAAATGTGTTGCACAATCATTTCCTAGTTTATTTGAGCCTTTGTTTTCTGCAACACTGCAGGAGAATGGAATAAACAGACAAGGTAAAGGATGTTGACTATCCTTGGAAAATCGCCTCTAACTTAATTCTGTCAAATTTTAAACTAAAGCAAAGTAATAAAAATGTACAAGTGCAGACTTTATGCTTTTTAATTTTTGCCTTAGGTAGGATGAAATCTATCCTGACCTAATTTTGTGTGTATGTGTTTTTTGTTTGTCCTGAATTTTATTATTTTTTATGGTAAACTAACAGTTTATGAATCAGCAAATAGTGGTAAATAGGCACTCACTTCATGTAGTTTTTGTTGAGACATCATCCTTGTAGCATTTGAGGTAAGTCAAGGGCATACATATGGTGTACCTGTAAAGCCTTATGCACATATTTGTAGCCGCAGCCCCACAGCTACAGACAGGACTACAGATTTGCATCCGTAACCGTCCACAACCTATCCACATTTGCACAGACCCCTTCATTCAGAATAAGTGATCTGTTTTTCTACAAAAATGTAGCACAGAATGTGAGTTGTGTTAACTGCTAAGTTGGTGACACGTATATTTCTGTATTTAAAGGGGTTGGGCACTTTATAGTAAAATTGCTTAGTGTTAGTATTAGTAAGTGTACTCACGGCACTTACTGACAGCAGCTCCCTGTGTTCCTCATAGAGCTAAAATTAGACTTTCCTCCTCTAGACTTTGCTGTCCTGTTCTGTGGTGATTCTGTCCATAAGATGGCTGACATGTGACCATGCCCCACCCCCCAGTGTCATCCATAGGAATATACAGGATCAGTGGTGGACACTTGGGACAGGGCATGGTCACCTTATGGACAGAATCACCACAGAGCAATGTTAAAGAATATGCAACAGCTTATGTCAAACTGCAGGTGACGCTGTGTTGTGTTAAATTATTTTTTCTATATCCATGACTCTGCTGCCTTTATGTTCTTTCTGTTACTTTCCCTTGTATCCTCCATGTTGTAAGTACACATATTAAGCATGTAATTGTCGTGTGTCTCTAGTAAAGAACACAATGAATATACTTCCACAAATGTTTGTGTGCTGATGATTCCACTTATTCTAATTATGATTTCAAGAGGTCTGATGCTGTTGGAAAATTCACACTTGTGTACTAGCACATGATTTTCTAGATTAACTGGCTATTTAACTGCCTTAAATATTTACAGAAAGTTTCATGGTACATAACAAGGCAGATACAGTCACCATCAAACACTTTAACCCCTTAAGGTCAAAGCCAATTTTCGTTTTTGCACTTTTGCTTTTTCCACTTTATGTTTAAAAGTCCATAGCGCTTGCATTTTTTCACATAGAGATGTATATGAGCACTTATTTTTTGCGAAACCAATTGTACTTTGCAATGACAGGCATTATTTTTCAATAACATATGCTGCGAAACCCCAAAAAAAAACATTTGCGCTTTCAAATTGAAAAAAAAAGAAATTTGTTTTGATTTCGGGGAGTTTTGCATTTACGCCGTTCACCCTATGGTAAAACTGACTGGTTATGCATGTTCCTCAAGTCGTTCCGATTACAACGATATATAACATGTATAACTTTTATATTATCTGATGGCTTGTAAAAAATTCAAACCATTGTTAACAAATATATGTTCCTTAAAATCGCTCTACTCACAGGCTTATAGCGCTTTTATCCTTTGGTCTATGGGGCTGTGTGAGGTGTCATTTTTTGCGCCATGATGCGTTCTTTCTATCGGTACCTTGATTGCGCATATACGACTTTTTGATCACTTCTTATTATATGTTTTCTGGATTTGATGCAACCAAAAATGCGCAATTTTGCACTTTGGAATTTTTTTGTGCTTACGCCGTTTACTGTACGAGATCAGGAATGTGATTAATTAATAGTTCGGGCGATTGCGTGTGCGGCGATACTAAATATGTTTATTTATTTTTTATTTATTTATATTTATAAAATGGAAAAAGGGGGGTGATTTGGACTTTTAATGGGGGAGGGGATTTTTTATTAATAAAAAATTTTTTTACTTTTATTTTTACTTTAACTAGAAGTCCCCCTAGGGGACTTGTATATAGACAGCACTGATCTCTCATAGAGATCAATGCTGTGTATATACACAGCAAAGATCGATTTGATCGGTCATAGATTGCTTTGGCCTGCTGCAAGCCATAGCAATCTATTGCCGAGCCGCGATCAGCGTCATTACGACGCTGAGGCCCAACACGGGCAGAAGAACGGATCTCCCACCCGCGATCGCATCGCTGGGGGGAGATCCGTCCCACTAGACACCAGGGATGCACGGAGGAAAGCCTCTAAGTGCAGCTATCAGGTTTGACAGCTGCACTTAGAGGCTTAATTAGCCGGCGCGGCAACGGGACCCACGCCGGCTAATAGAGGCGCTGCCCGGCTGTACATATCAGCCGGGATCAGCACCGTTCAGAGCGGGGTCCCGGCGGGACCCCTCTCTGAATACCCCACGCGGCACCATGACGTATCAGATACGTCATGGGTCGCTAAGGGGTTAATAATATTTACTTAATTTCATTACCTCATTGTTTATTGCACATTTATTGTACATTGTTATGGTGACAACCATATTGCCTGAACTTCTACTTTGCTTTGTTAACAGCATTTAGAAATATTCTTTACAGCAGCTACATGGACATAGGAAACAAAGTGGAATACATTCTATGGCTTTTATAGAAACATTGTCATTGTTCAGGGAAAATGAGAAAAATTGTGCACATCACCTCTGTAAATAGCCTATGCTGTATCATCTATATACTGGTGTCACTATATGCCTATCTTAAATGTTAATGAAGAGCTTATTAGGCTTAGTGTTCAAACTGAAAATTTCAGCATTACAGGATAGATCCTAAAATCCTACATCCTAAAATGGAAAATTAGAAACACCTCACTAAAACATCCTAAAAATATGTATTTAATATAAAAAGCTTGTTTGCTTGCATGTTGGGAATAATCTGTTTGGTACTTCCAGTTCTGTACTGCAATTGATAAATACACAAAACCCTATTTAAGAGTTAAAGGAGTATTCTCATTTCTGCAAGTTATCCCTGAATACACCAATCCCAAGAATACTAGCAGTAATAATAATAATATTTATTTGTATAGCGCCAACAGATTCCGCAGTGCTACTAGTAAACTGTCCCCCTAAATGAACCAGGCTGCATGCGTAGCTGCCACTCTATTCATGCCAAAAGAGCCTTCTAAGCATTGTCAAGTGCTGTGGATAAGGGATAGCTTGCTGAAGTCTAAACACTAAAACCAGTGAACAGGGGCGGAAATACCGCCGTAGCAGCTGTAGCAACTGCTACGGGGCCCCGCCGCATCGGGGGCCCGTGGCGCAGGCCCCCGGAGCTCACATAGCCTGCAGCACCCGGCGGCCGAGCAGGCCTCCCGGGTGCTGCAGCTGTTTGAGATGTCCCGGGGGTTCCCGGGCAGCACAGGTGACGGGCTCAGCGTCCGCCAGGGCAAGTACTTCCAGGGCAGGGAGCATCTCTAACAAGCGCTCCTGTGCCATGCCGGAAGTACAGGCTGGGGGTGGACGCTGAGCTCACTGGTACCTGTGATAGGACGGGATGTGCGAAATTGCCGTCCCGGCAGCACAGTTACCAGTGAGCTCAGCGTCCGTCCCCAGCCTGTACTCTCGGCACGGCACAGGAGCGCTTGTTAGAGATGCTCCCTGCCCCGGAAGTACTTGCCCTGGCGGACACTGAGCCACGCTGATTCCATCACCTGTGCCCGGGAGAAGACAGCCGACGGTGGAGTTAGGTGAGTTGTGTTTTGTTTATTTTCTATCTGCTTTGCAAAGGGGGATATTCAGGGGGGCATCTATGGGGGAAATACAGTGGGCATCTATTGGGGATAATACAGGGGGGCCATCTATGGGGGATATACAGGGGGGAATCTATGGGGGATAATACAGAGGGGCCATCTATGGGGGATATACAGGGGAGAATCTATGGGGGATAATACAGGGGAAATCTTTGGGGATATACAGGGGCCATCTATGGGGGATAATACAGGGGGAGCATCTATGGGAGATATATACGGGGGCATCTATGGGGGATATACAGGGGGGCCATCTATGGGGGATATACAAGGAGGGAATCTATGGGAGATATACGGGGGGCATCTATGGGGGATATACACAGGGCCATCTATGGGGGATATACAGGGGGCATCTATGGGGGATAATACAGGGGGGCCATCTATGGGGGATAATACAGGGGGGCCATCTATGGGGGATATACAGGGGGAGCATCTATGGGGGATATACAGGAGGGGCATGGACCAAGGGGGATGGACAACACACGGGGGTAATTTATAAGGGGCCAACACAGGTGGCATCGGTAAGGGGGAATACACATAGGGGCATATACTATAAGGGGGTCACGTAGTGTCAGGACTATCCACTAAACGAGGGTGTAAAGGGGCCAATACAGATGTTCAGTTTGTAGAGAGATGAGGATGGGGCCAGAGTGAGGAGCCTAATATGTCTGTCTGGCAGATTCTGTGGATTCGTGGCTCGGAGAATTTCTCATAATGACCCAGGACGGATGGAGAAGAAAATGAAAAGGAAACAACTCCGATCAGAGAAGACGTCCCCTGTGAGTCACTTAATATAACTGTACTATAATTCATATGGTTTACAAAACCTGTGTAGAGCTGAGAGGGCTGATGGCATAGTGGTCGATTGAGGGAGGAGGGGGGGGGGCCCAATCAAAAGTTTGCTATAGGGCCCAGCCATTTCTAGTTACGCCCCTGCCAGTGAATTATGATGCAGTGAGCTCCCAATTGGCCAGAGCACTACCCCATGAAATTAAGACAGACTTGTCATTTTGGTCAGTATTAAGCTATTTAGGAGCTCTGTTCATTACGATGCAGCGAGTCCCATTTGCATGGATGCTTTTCATCATGTATGCAGCATACAGACCGTGTTTCATGGACTAAACACGGTAGTGTACAATTGGCCTTACTGTGTAGAGGGGTAAGAAGGAAGTGTAGTGGTATACTGTAGCTGTAGTTGACTAAGCTTTTCATTGCGTATTATGATAATAGAGAAACAATAATGAAGAGTCCTATGAGTAAATTGAGCAATCCACTAGGGTAAATTCACTTGGTTATTTAGTGTTCAGGAATGAACTCTGTGGTCACAGGGGTTCCCATTCTCCTAGTTACTATCGATAGTGTGTACTTTTTAAAACAGATTTCAATTTTTATTTTTTAAATTCTTCCAAGATAAAAGTCCAACCTAAATCTTTACTTTGTGTTGTAACATAACTAAATTATACTTTTTTTTTTTTTTTTTTAAAGATTGGTTAATTACTCTGTTAGAGAGGTATGTTTTCTGTGTAAAATAAGTAAATGACGTTAGCAGCTGGTAAGCTAATGAGAATATAATTATTTTTCATAATATCTGTGCTAATTATAAGTGGGTAGGAATGTACATTTCTATATAATGTGCTTTGTTAGGTTGGTAATATGTGTATTAAATATCTCCTGTGCAGAGCTAAGAATGGCTTATCATTTCAATCATAATTACTGCAATAACAATCTGCTGCACTGCCTGCACCCTACTGCACTGAAATGCATTACATCTGGATTAGCAAGAGTTGATGTCCTCTTTTATTAAGTTAGTGACTGACAGATCCGTCCATCAGCCTCACATTTAAGATGCATTATTGTGCCTATAGGGACTTCACTGACTAAATGTAAAATTATGAAAATGCAGCAATAATTGTGGAGCATCTATATAGATCATAGCCATTAGAAGTGTGTGTGTGTATGTATATATATATAGAGAGAGAGAGATTTTAAAAAAATAAAAATAAAACAAAATGATGTAGACTCAAGGGGGAGATTTATCAAACTGGTGTAAAGTAGAATTGTCTTAGTTGCCCCTAGCAACCAATCAGATTCCACTTTTCATTCCTCACAGATCCTTTGAAAAATGAAAGGTGGAATCCGATTGGTTGCTAGGGGCAACTAACACAATTCTACTTTACACCAGTTTAATAAATCTCCCCCAATATCAAATTTATCAAACATGGTGTCATGTGAAACTGGCGCTGTTGCCCCTAGCAACCAAGTTGGGGTAGCGTCATCTCTTAACACCAGCTAGTTATACAATGCAAGAGTGACTGTTTCCGTTTCCTTTTTGAATTATCCTTTATTAAAAAAAAAAAAAAAAACATTTTAAATAGCTATTAAAGGGGTTTCCATTGGAATCTCATTGATGGTTTATCCTCAGGATAAGCTATCAAAATATCATCAGTGGGGTATTGATAGAGCCATGCCAACTTCTGCTAATTGTGTAATAGCCATGCTGGCTTACTGCTGCTCAGCTCCTGTTAAAGTGAATGGGAGAGGAGCCGCAATAACCCAGCAGGACCATTACACAAAGAATGGAGCAATATGCGTCCAGCTCCATTTTTTATGTAGTAAGGGTGCTTTGGAATTAGATATATGGCCTATCTTGAGGCATTTTTAAAGCGACTCTGTACCCACAATCTGACCCCCCCAAAACCGCTTGTACCTTCGGATAGCTGCTTTTAATCAAAGATCTGTCCTGGGGTCCGTTCGGCAGGTGATGCAGTTATAGTGCTAAAGAACAAATTTTAAACTTGCAACCCTGTGTTAAATTGGCGTGGCCTAGAGTACCCATGTCCTGGGATTGCGACACCCCTCCATCCCTCCTCTCTGCCCACCTCATCATTAGGAATGCCCCTGGAACTTTTTCTCCTATTCTTTTGCATTTTCATACTTTAGGCTTACAAACTTGGCATGTTCATGTATAGAGTTGACTACATAACTCAAGAATATAATGGAGAGAACTACTTAGACTCCTATGTTTGTGGGCTTATAAGAAAGGGATGCAAGAACATAGAGAGATACAAATTGCAGGTTCAGAATTAACATTGTTTAATCTATCTACTAATAATTTAGGCGTAGGGGGTGCTTTGGAGGTGACAGAGCCCCTTTAAAGAGACATAAGGTTGCTTTATGATGAGTTGTTTTAGAGCAAGGGACCAATAACCTGTTTTGTTGTTTGTGTCTGTCCCTCTGCTAAGGCAAATGAAAACATGTGACATGGGACTGTGACCGGGTCCCAACAACCATATGCTATTCATTATTGATATTTTATATGATATTTATTTATTACATTTTATAAAACAGGGCTGACTGCTCAGAGATGTAAAATATTAAAGGGGTAGTGCGGCGGTAAAGAATTATTGACAGAATAACACACATTACAAAGTTATACAACTTTGTAATGTATGTTATGTCTGTGAATGGCCCCCTTCTCCGTGTCCCACCCCCCCACCCGTGTACCCGGAAGTGTGATGCGCTATACATACCTGTCACGTGCCGACTCGTCTCCGATCTTCAGTCTGCGCTGTCGTCTTCGGACGGGCCGAATCCCTCCGAGCGCCCTGAGTGCCGGCCGCCCTCTTCAGCGTCATCGGCTGCTCAGCCACGATTGGCTGAGCACAGTTATGCTCAGCCAATGATGCTGAAGAGGGTGGCCGGCACTCAGGACGCTCGGAGGGATTCGGCCCGGCCTTCCGAAGACGACATCGCAGAGTGAAGATCGGAGACGAGTCGGCATGTGACAGGTATGTATAGCGCACCACACTTCCGGGTACACGGGTGGGGGGTGGTGGGACACAGGGAAGGGGGCCATTCACAGACATAACATACATTACAAAGTTGTATAACTTTGTAATGTGTGTTATTCTGTCAATAATTCTTTACCGCCGCACTACCCCTTTAAGCCTTCTCCAATATGCCACATTTTTATATTTGTAACTAAGCTTTAATCTCTGGCCAAGTGGAGCTTTAAAAATGGTATGCCATCATAGATTGGCAAAATAATAACATAGGTTCTATTAATATCCTTGAATTCTCCATTACAGAAACATAAATTAAAGCCCTGATACTTAAGATTGTTATAATACAGAAGTAAGTGCCATCAGATTTCTGGAGGTTTTCTTAGTGATTTGGCTCTTACCTTAATGTGTAGCTCTGGAACATGCAATACTACTATTTTCTGTTTGGCCATTATCTTCTTTGTTTCATTAATGCGAGCTGTGACAAAAAAATGTAGAGATGCCTGCTCCACGATATTGCTCATGTACTCCCCAGCTCTTATTTGAACATCCACAGTTTTGGCTAATGGGAAAATGAAATGGAAAAGAGAAAATGCAATTTACATTCTGAAGTGGTCATTTGAATTGGATTTTCCACATCATACTGTATGTACATCCATCTTGTTTGTTGCAAGTAACTAAATGGTAATTTGCACAAATTCCACCTCTTCACACTCAATACACCAACAAGGAATATATGTGCTTGACTGAAGTATCTACTGAGGCTGTATCTCTTTCCAGCCTTCAATCATATAATCTGCAGTTAATGAATAGACTTTAATGTAAATCACTTGAAAGCAGAGTTGGCAACATTACAAAGAAGTTGAACATATTACAAAGAGATATGATTTCTCCAAAATGGGAATCCAATTTCCAATTTGTGTTTTATGATATTGCAAACACATTGTTAAAATGAAATATTTTGATATAATTTTTTCTTTAGTGATCTTACATCAACTGTTTTTTTATACATTTTCTGAAGAGTGTATTAAACATACACAAAGAAAACTCTTGTTTAACTTCTCTATATATGTACAATTCATGTATTGTAGTATTACATATTAAAGGGTATTTGATAGCTCTATATCATGCTTAGAGCTGCAGATATAGGCAGGGAGATAACTATTACCTGCCTCTTACCTGTATACTATTTTATAACTGGAGAGTTATAAAATTAAATTTTCCTTTAAATTTTGAGTTTAAGAGGCTGTGGCAGGACTACATATAGCAGTAAAAAAAAAAAAACACACAGTAGACTCTGACAAGGATGTGAGTGGAAGGTCATTTAAAAAAGCTCTATATTACTTTCCAGTATCTCATGGCAAGGTCTTTCTACCCATCCACTATTAATATCATGGTTAGAAATGGACTAGAAAAAAACAGCCAAGAGGATGGATGCAGGTTCGAGGTTCAAATCTGTTTATAAGTTAGACCCTAAGGCATTTGACCTTGTAGTGGCTAAGCTTGTTAAAAAAAAGAAAAAAAAACATTTTTCAAACTGAAAACTTGTCCTTCCTGAATGATTTAATACATATAAAACAGGAGACTCCCTTGCCAAGAAAGTGAATGCCTTCTCCCTTGCATGCTGAAGTCAGGTTGCTAAAGATCTTCATAAGAGACAAAATTTTGCCCAAGTTTCATTAGAATTCTATAGACCAAGCAGTGGTCTGGTGACTTGCCTTTAAAACACAACTCCTACACTTTCTCGTTCAAGCCACAGAGTATTTTTGGCTCTCAGTTGGAACACATCTTGAGGAATAGCAATAAGAAAAAAGGAGAATCTTTTGTCCAGTCCACCAAGCTTTCAGCTGTCAGAAGTCAAGGACTTTACCTAAGTTTAAGAGAAGTTCGAAGTATGACAGATTTTGTAGTTAAGACATTATCCATCTTCTGCTACCAATCCCAGATGGCAAAATATTCACTCTTCAGCTGGTTGTAAGATTGGCAAGATTTTAAAATGACAGAAAGAAGAACCTCTGAACCGTCTAGTCTGCCCTTTATAGAAAAAAAAAAACGCAATAGGCAGCAATCAAAAAATGATAAGGCTTGTTTATTTACCCATCAATTGTGCAATGTTTTACCTCCACCATAGAGTCTTTCTCAATATGACCATCATATATATCATTAGGTACCACCCACAGTGTATACCCCCTCCTTATTGTTCAGTGCCATCTTGGAGTGGCACCAAAAGCATGCTCACTCTCCGGAGCCAATAAATGATAAATAGCAGACTGTATGTTAACATACATAGTGGGACTTTAGATCACATCCACAACAGACTAATGTGACTGCAGGGAGGAATGAGCAGGGGATCTGTGGGCACAGTATAGCAGCACTCTCTGTCCAGGGAGGGAGGGGTTACAGCTATTAAGAGATTACCTCCATAGTCCTGTCCCCTGATGCAAGCCCCAGCCCAAGTACTATGATTTAGAAGGTAAGGGGGAGACTTCCTGGGTCAGAGTACAGTTCTGTAGACCCCACTATAGAGACCATTCCTCTCCCCGACTTTCCCTCCCAGCCAGCACAGGGAGCTTTTAAACCAAAGCAATGCTCTTAAACCAAGTTACAATTTTTAAAAACTGTGAGCTCTTCTTGCAAAACGCTCTCAAACCAAGTTACTCTTAAACCAAGGTACCACTGTATATTGCACATGTCATTTGATTGCCAAACATGCATATTGTTTGGATATGCTAAGTTGATGATGTCACTAATGAGGGGGTACGCACTGTGAGTGGTACATTGTAACATTTATATACTGGTCATATTGCACATTGTATTTACTTGAGAAAGACTCTATGGTAGAGTCAAATCGTTGCACAATTGATGGGTGAATAAACAAGCCTTATCACTATTTTTGGAGTGCATCTTTTTCTATATCAGAAGTGGATCCTGGAGTCTGGCTACCTATTGGCTGAACCCCCTTCGATGGAAAGCGTTTTGACTATAAGTCTGCACAGTGCCATTAAAGCACATTGTTATTGGTATGCTCGTATAGTATTTCCTTTATTTTTCATAAGCCAGATGTTAGGGACACTGGGACCTGGATCGTAGACAGGGATAGTAAGACACGGTGAGCCCTAGCTCTAGGCCCCCCAATACTGTCCCTGCCTACTTGCCTGATTTGAGCTAGGCTGCAACGACAACTTGGCGTCGGTCCCTATGCTGGGTAACGTTAAATACAGAATGAGACAAGACAGACAAACACACTAAAGGATATACAGATACCGGTCAAACTGGAGAACAGTACAAAAACAGCAGGCAAAAATCAGAAAAGATGGGGCAGAAAAGATGTCAGAATTCCAAGTAATCCAATCCAATATATCTAATACAGCTTAACCCCTTGAGGTCAAAGCCAATTTTCGTTTTTGCGCTTTTGCTTTTTCCATTTTATGTTTAAAAGTCCATAGCGCTTGCATTTTTTCACCTAGAGACTTATATGAGTGCTTATTTTTTGCGAAACCAATTGTACTTTGCAATTACAGGCATAATTTTTCCATAAAATATGTTGTGAAACCGGAAAAAAATCATTTGCGCTGTCAAATTGGAAAAAAAACGAATTTGTTTTGATTTCGGGGAGTTTTGCATTTACGCCGTTCACCCTATGGTAAAACTGACTTGTTATACATGTTCCTCAAGTCGTTACGATTACTATGATATATAACATGTATAACTTATATTGTATCGGATGGCCTGTAAAAAATTCAAACCATTGTTAACAAATATATGTCACTTAAAATCGCTCCATTCCCAGGCTTATAGCGCTTTTATCCTTTGGTCTATGGGGCTGTGTGAGGTGTCGGTTTTTGCGCCATAATGCGTTCTTTCTACCGGTACCTTGATTGCGCATCTACGACTTTTTGATCGCTTTTTATTACATTTTTTCTGGATTTGATGCGACCAAAAATGCGCAATTTTGCACTTTGGGATTTTTTTGCGCTTACGTCGTTTACCGTGCGAGATCAGGAATGTGATTAATTAATAGCTAGGGCGATTACGTGTGCGGCGATACTAAATATGTTTATTAATTTATTTATTAATTTATATTTATAAAATGGGAAAAGGGGGGTGATTTGGACTTTTATTAGGGGAGGGGATTTTTTATTAATAAAAACACTTTTTTACTTTTTTTTTTTACATACACTAGAAGCCCCCCTGGGGGGCTTTTATATACATAGCACTGATCTCTCATAGAGATCAATGCTGTGTATATACACAGCAAAGATCCATTAGATCGGTCATAGATTACTATGGCCTGCTGCAGGCCACAGCAATCTATTGCCGAGCCGGGATCAGCGTCATTCCGACGCTGAGGCCCGGCACGGGCAGAAGAACGGATCTCCCCGCCCGCGATCGCATCGCGGGGGGGAGATCCGTGCCACTAGACACCAGGGATAGTGTGCATAAAGCACTTCAATGCAGCTGTCAGGTTTGACAGCTGCATTGAAGGGCTTAATTAGCCGGCGCGGCAACGGGACCTGCGCCGGCTAATAGAGGCACTGCCCGGCTGCAGATTGCAGCCGGGATCGGTGCCGTTCAGAGCGGGGTCCCGGCGGGACCCCGCTCTGAACACCCCCTGCGGCACCATGACGTATCAGATACGTCATGGGTCGCTAAGGGGTTAAGCTACAAGAGACAATCACAAGCAAGGCCCCAGAGCACAAGTAAAGTTCTTTTGAGATGTTAAAGGGTTTATCCAGCTCTACAAAAACATGGCTATTTTCTTCCAGAGACCACTCTTGTCTCGAGTTTAGGTGGGGTTTTGTAACTCAGTTGCATTAAAGTGAATGTGGTGCTGTCTCTGGAAGAAAGTGGCAGTGGTTTTTGTAGTGCTGAATAACCCCTTTAAGTCCGAGACCAGGGCTTGATTAGATATCAGCCCACAGACTACACACAGCAAAGACTAACAAGCAATAGAAATGAGTGGTGAAGTCAACTGCCCATCACCACTCAGTCTAAACCATCTGCAGAACAGGACTAGGCTAGCAGAAACCCAGAGGGGTGTGGTGGGAACCTGTCTCTGCCCGGATCATCCCGGCCAGTACTTAAGTGATGGCCGGATGATCCGTCCGGCCGCGGAACTCTGATGCGGGCGCATCAGCGTGCGCCCGCATCAGAGCTTCCCATAGCACACAGTGAAGAGAGCGGCCGGAGACGCTCGCTTCACTGTGTGAACTGACAGGTCGTTCTGTGGCGGAATTCATTGACATGTCAGTTTTTTGCGGCCCCGCATGGGCTCCCGGCCGGAGCGTATACGATGTGTGTACGCTCCGGCCGGGATCCCATTCATCAATAGGCATTGTTCCACCCCGCAAAACTACGGCCGTAGTTGTACGTTGTGTGAACATAGCCTTAAATTGGACACATTTTCCAGTGACAACTTTTATTTAAATTTCTGTGACAACCCTCATCTGTTCCCTCTGGTGAATGAGTTCATTCAGTCTGGCATTCTGAAATAGGTGCCTCCACACCAGATAGGTAAGGGGGTGGAACAAGGGTTTTACAGTGACAAAACACAACAAAATTAAGATTGATATTGGACCTGACCTACTTTAACAGACACATGAAGGCAAAAAAAATTAGATGGAGAATATTCCTAATTCAGTCTCAGAAGACTGGTACCTGTTTTTGTGCTGGATTCTACAACCATGACAATATCTATATCAAAGGACAGGATAAAGAGGAACAAGCAGGAAGCCTCTTGCCTCATTCAGGATCCAGTCACCTCAATCTGGACAGCGATGAGTACATAGTGGAGACTGACTTCAACAGTAGATGAAGTACATAACGATTCTTCACAATGAAATCTTCATTTCAAGAGACTAGACTCCCTAGATTAAAGGATGGTCATTCCTCATGAAACATGCCAAGATCTGAGATGGTGGGTTTTAAAGAGAAGCCTTTTCAGATGAACGTTCTTGATCCACAGTCACAAAATAGTGACCATGCTTCAGTTGGGGGTGCTCAGGAGAGACTCCTAATGATAAACATATGGCCTAAATTTATCAAAGGGTGTAAAATATACATTTGTGTAAATTGTCCACAGCAACCAATCGCAGCTCCTCTTTCATTTTACCAGAGCTGTAAGCTGAGCTGTGATTCGTTGCTGTGGACAATTTACACCAATTTATATTTTACACCCTTTGATAAATCTCCCCCTATGTCTTCTAACAGAAGAGAACTCAAATGGAGATTCTGTATTTGGTATATACACCATTGCTTGCTTTGGCTGGCAACAAGACTGAGAGTTTTTTTGCATTAGCAGCCACTTGAGGTTGTACAGGTGCCAACATGAGCTCTGTAAAGCCTAGTGCTGATGAAATGATATGACTGGTGAAGCCAGTAAAAAAAAATAAAATAAAAACATGTAACTAGAACAAGGAGACCTGAGGCCTGTACATCATGATGCAGTCAGGGAACTGGGATGTGGGTCTATGCGAAGTAGGTATGCATACGTAAAGAACTAAATTAGATTATTAGAATATTTAAACATTTAAATCAGCACTTGTTAATCATAAGGCAAAACTGCTATTTATCCAATATCTTTAACACTTATTGAAAATATTGTAATATACCATCAGTGAAATATGCTTAAAGTGTACCTATCGTGAAGGACTGTGGAAGGATTTTAATTTCTGTAATATACATCTAATTTGACTGACTATTGAGAAAAGTGCGGCACGATAGTCATTTCTGAAAAATGCAGTGGAGGAACACTGTAATAGTCGTTCTGTGCTCTAGCATAAGGGTCCTGAAAGAAGTCATTTGACATGGGGATATAAAACCTCTAAAGGGGTTACCTGGATTAAAAAAACTGTACATAGCTGCTTACTTCCGGGCACAGAAGCACTCTTATCCTCAGTTTTTGTGTGTAATGCTGGGTTTACACGGAACGATTATCGTTTGAATTTTCGTTATAATGATCGCATTTGAGCGGTAATCGTGTGGCAAACGATAAAGCGGTGAGCGAAAAATCGTTCATTTTGATCTTTGAACATGTTCTCAAATCGTCATTCGTCATTCGCTAAATATTCGCAGATTGCTTTGTGTAAATAGTCTTTCAAAGATTTACCCTATGTGAAAGGTGGGCTTAAACGATCTTAAAAACGATCGCAATAACGATTTTTATTACAAATCTTCGAACTATTCTTCTCCGTCTAAACTCCGATCGTTATAAAAACCAAATCGTTGCTTCAAAATCGTTAATCGTTCGATTGGGCGAATTATCGTTCCGTGTAAACCCAGCATAACTGCAACTCAGGTATCTTAAAATGGATGGAGCCAATTTGCAATACCACACACACAGTGGCGGATTAAATGTACCCTGGGCCCCAGGCTGTCCACCCAATCTGGCCCCCCCCCCCCAGTCAATTCGCCCACATTATAATCTGCTACTGCGTCCCCCCCCCCCCACTGTCCCCAATAAACACTGCCTGCCTGCCTCCCCTCCCTGCTGGCCCCAATAAACATAATGTTGGGTCCCTTGCTGCTACCCCCAGTAAGCATTGTCCACCCCACCTCCACTGCCCCCAATAAACATATCGCCAACCTCACCTGGTCCCCTGATGTTGCCCCCCCCCCCAAGATCACAGCAGCACAGAGGATGTCAGGAGAGGAGGGTGCTGATCTTATAGGAGAGGTCCGAGCAGCACAGAAGATGTCAGGAGAGGAGGTTGCTGGTCTTATAGGGGAGGTCGCAGCGCCCAGCAGCACAGAGGATGTCAGGAGAGGAGGGTGCTGATCTATAGGGGAGGTCCCAGCAGCACAGAGAATGTCAGGAGAGGAGGGTGCTAATCCTATAGGAGATAGTCCCCCTTTATAGATGGTCTCCCTCTTTCCCCCTCTATAGATGGTCCCCCTCTTTCCCCCCTTATAGATGGTCCCCCTCTTTCCCCCCTTATAGATGGTCCCCCCTCTTTCCCCCCTTATAGATGGTCCCCCTCTTTCCCCCCTTATAGATGGTCCCCCCTCTTTCCCCCTTTATAGATGGTCCCCCTCTTCCCCCCTTATAGATGGTCCCCCTCTATAGATGGTCCCCCTCTTTCCCCCTTTATAGATGGTCCCCCTCTTTCCCTCTTTATAGATTGTTCCCCCTCTTTCCCTCTTTATAGCTGGTCCCCCTCTTTCCCCCCTTATAGATGGTCCCCCTCTTTCCCCCCTTATAGATGGTCCCCCTCTTTCCCCCTCTATAGATGGCCCCCCTCTTTCCCCCCTTATAGATGGTCCCCCTCTTTCCCCCTCTATAGATGGTCCCCCTCTTTCCCCCTTTATAGATTGTTCCCCCTCTTTCCCTCTTTATAGCTGGTCCCCCTCTTTCCCCCCTTATAGATGGTCCCCCTCTTTCCCCCCTTATAGATGGTCCCCCTCTTTCCCCCTCTATAGATGGTCCCCCTCTTTCCCCCCTTATAGATGGTCCCCCTCTTTCCCCCTCTATAGATGGTCCCCCTCTTTCCCCCTTTATAGATGGTCCCCCTCTTTCCCTCTTTATAGCTGGTCCCCCTCTTTCCCCCTCTATAGATGGTCCCCCTCTTTCCCCCTTTATAGATGGTCCCCCTCTTTCCCTCTTTATAGCTGGTCCCCCTCTTTCCCCCCTTATAGATGGTCCCCCTCTTCCCTCTCCCCCCTTATAGCTGGTCCTCTTTTCCCCCCTTATAGATGGTCCCCCTCCCCCCCCCCTTTATAGATGGTCCCCCTCTCCCCCCCCTTTATAGATGGTCCCCCTCTCCCCCCTCCCTTTATAGCTGGTCCCCCTCTCCCCCCTCCCTTTATAGCTGGTCCCCCTCTCCCCCCTCCCTTTATAGATGTTCCCCCTCCCCCCCCTTATAGCTGGCCCCCCTTTCCCCCCCTTTATAGATGCCCCCCAGTGAGTAAATAACACAAAAATAACAAAAAACAACTCACCTACCCTGCGTTCCCCCGTCGATCCTCTCTCCGTCTGATGCGCGGCTGCCGGGGGTGTCCGGTCCTCTCCCCGGCAGCGCGCGCATCACACAGCTCCTAGTGCCGCCTGGGCCCTGACTTCCGGTACGTGCGCTCCCAGTACCGGAAGTCAGGGCCCCAGGCGGCACTAGGAGCTGTGTGATGCGCGTGCTGCCGGGGAGAGGACGGGACACCCCCGGCAGCCGCGCATCAGCTGGAGGCAGCCGGAGACTCTTGTGATCGCAAGCGAAACAATGCTTGGGCGGCAAGGCATGGGCCCCCCCGGAGCCTCGGGCCCCAGGCGGCCGCCCAAACCGCCTACATTATAATCCGCCATTGCACACACAACCTGAGGACAGGTTTGGCTCTGTTGTTGAAAAGAGGCAGATTTGTTTTTTCTTATCCTGGATAAACCCTTGATGGTGCATTCACACGTAAAGGATCTGCAGCAGATCTGCAGAAGATTTGATGGCCCAGATTTGATTTGCTTTGAATCTGCAACTTCAAATCAGTGTCATCAAATCTGCTGCAGATTCTGTACATGTGAACGCACCCTTAGGAGAGAATACTTCAGTTCTAATAAAGTTCCTAGAATACAATGCAATAGGTGATACAGTTAGATACCATGGGAAAACAACATTGTTGTATATGATTATACATTTATTTTATGTTTAGTTCTCATACTTTTTTCTATTGTCATTGATAATTTACAGCATTTATAGTACTGGCTAAAGCTGAATGATTGAAACATGCTGGGATTTGTGATAAACCCAACAAGACCTGCCAGTAACCTTGTCTCCCTGAGGTAATCAGGAAAGGGATTTTCTATGACAGAGATTGAGGGTCACAGGGGTGAACACTATTTTATCCATTCAGGGAAAAAGTCAGATGCTGTTTAGTGAAAATGTATTGTATAATATGTAATAAAAATTGATTATAGAATTGTCCTAAAATAAAACATCTGAATTTATGTTATTGGGTGATTTTACTGTGTCGGAGTGTTATTTTAATCAAAATTGTCATTCTTCGTCATATGGTTTATCAGAAAGCCGTAGAATCTACTTGTGTTATTAGGTCTGATGGTAGATGTCAGAAATAAGAAATAAAATCTGCAACAATCTACATGAAAACAGATACCAATGGAAAATTTAAAAGTATGTATCTATATATCTTACTGGATAATGGGTCCAAAATTACTTGGAGGGTCTTGTTCTTGAATTCTGCTTTCTGAACCCCAGTGTAAAACACCACATGCCCTGTTAGGAAGGCTGACACTGTATAACGGTTAGAACTTTGGTTCTTGAATGTCAAAGTGACTTTGAAGTCACTGCCAAATACTGCATTATCTTCTTGAAATTCCATTGTAGTGTCGAGACCAGAGAGAAACTGTTCCTCATCTCGGAATTCTTTTTTTACCCCATACATGAGTGCAGCCTCAAGTGCCAGTCGTTCTTCTTCAGTACCTGTAAAAGAAGAAAAGGACAAGTTTGTAAAACATAAACCTAAAACTATCCCCTTACATTACACAAATTAATCTCTGCAGCATTTATAACTTTTATTATTTCACCTAAAGGGGGACTCTTGGCTACTAAGCAAAAATTCCAGCAAAAGTTCTTCAGCATCTCAGGGGACTTTTGTTAGAACGAAATTAAGAAATCAGTTTGAAGTATGTTTCTTGTCTATGCCGAAGGCAACATCTACTTATTGTGCTTGCAGATTATTTGATTAGCACCTCATCTATATACAACATGGTCTAGTATCAATGTGCTTTGCTATTACATTTTCTTCATATGAAAAGTTTGTAAGAACATACTTCTGGCTAAAATTGACAAATTTCAACTCAGCATTATCAGCTTTTCTTGAGTATACATTTGTTACCAGTAAGCAATAGTTGGGTGATGACTGTGAAATTAAAATCTCTCCTCCACTGTTAGCAGATTACAAACATGTGGGCATTAGTACTATAAATGGCATGTAACACCTTGTATTGGGACCAGAAGTTTTAAAGGGAACCAACCAACCAAAGGGAACCAAGCGAACAATACTGTTAAAGCTATAAATATGTCCCTATAGGCCCCCAGCACTGTTTACGGGCATATAAGTAAACACTTTGACCGTTACTTATATGTCCCGAAAACTTATTTTGTAAAACAACCAATGTAGTCATGTGGGCAGTGCAGAGCGCCTAAATACTCACGGCTGGCTGGAACAAGCATATAAGAGCTGACAGCATTACAAAAGGGCTGACCCCCGACACTCCCAGGGAGGCATACATTTTTTGAACAAATTAGTACATTTTCGGGACATAAAAGTAACTCTCATAGCGCTTATTTTATGCCCAGAAACAGTGCTGAGGAGGAATATAGGAACATATCCCCCCCCCCCCCGTTCCCTCCTCCCAAAGCTTTTTAGCAGCTGCATAAACTGTCCCTATGGTGTGTACGTTATTGGGTCCATGCACTTATGAAAGTGTTAATGAAAGGTGGGTTTCCATAAGCCTGGACAACATCATAAATTTAGTGACGTTTGAACACCTTAAAGTAAGTCTGTGTTGCACCGCAATCAACTGAACACTGTTCAGGATCTTTCTAGACAGTGACAGTTGATTCCAGCTCAATGTGTGCTGCGGGATATATATTTCTTCTAACAATAGACCCTTGCCTGAACTATGTGGTATTAACCTCTACACTACCCAGGACTTAGCTCCCGGCTGCTATTAGTAGGAAGTTAGTGGGCATGGTCCTATCGCAGTGCCCGTTAATTAGCCATTTAAATGCAGCTTTCAAAGCTGACAGCTACATTTAAATGGCTATTGCCCCCATCATTGGTGATCTCATGGGCGGATCGCCCCCCATCCTCCGCACACACACAATGCAATCACGGTGGTGTGATCTGTTCAACTTAACCGGTCGGGCCTCAGCGTTGGAATGACACTGATCCTGGCTCGGTAATCTGTAGATCTCGGCTGCAGCAGCCCAAAGTAATACAGCACTGATCTAATGGATCAGTGGTGTATAATGTATACTGCACTGTTCTCTATGGGTTATATTGTCTTGCAGTTTCCCCTAAAGCATTTAGGGGAAAAAGTCAGTTAAATACTATTATACACTGGTGTAATGGTTATTAGACCCAATTGGTTTATCAATAGTGATATCACTTCACCTGGTGATATCTCCCACTGACTACAGACAAGGGTTACCTTGCTATGCAATGTCACTATTGCCCCTTATTTGGGGATCCAAGGAACCATTAGTCAAAATATGTTATCTTAAAGACAATGCCATACCTGTCCTCAGGTTTGTATTGCAGCTCAGCCCTATTAACGTCAGTGTTTAGCTGCAATATAATGCATAAACCTGTGAACAGGAGCAGCACTGTCCTGGAAGAAAACTGCCATATTTTTTTCAATCCAGTACAATCCCCTTAAATAAATTAAAGAAAAGACTGTAAGGGAATGATGAATATCCTATTTGTGAAGAAATGCATAGAGCGATTTGTACTATTAATAAAACACTTAGGGGTATTATATACTGTAATCCCCCCTAATGTTACACTGACGAAAGGATGCGGATAAATTGCAATGAGGACTGCATCTCTGCTGGATTTCACCTGCTTAGAATGACTGTTTCTTCAATATATTTCCTTTCTTCCTCTGACCAGATGCAATAGCAAAATTACACACTGTATGGTTTAGAGCTTATTAGGAACTGGGATTGTGCGTGACACTTTCAGCTTTCCTGTTGGATGTCATTGCTCCACTCTCTTGTTAAATGCTTGGTTTTCATTCTACAACCTTTCCTCACATCCATCCTCTTGGGATCCAGTAACTAAGCAACCGCACAGTACTCACACTACAAATCTCTCAGGGATTGCATGGCAAATAACCCTCCCATTAAATATTGAAAAACCTTAATGGTGATCACTGACATGCTTTCTTTTACTAGACTTTTTTCCAATTTCCTTTCCTTTTTACTTTCATTCCAAAACTGCAATAAATGCTAAAATATTTACTATACCATTCATTAACATGTTCTTTGAAATGTACACCGGCTACATCTCAATGACTCCTCCAGTGTTTGCTCTGAATTCATTTTAGTAAGAAAAGTGCATATGTTTTGTCACAGGGTTGCATTTTAGGTCTTCGAGCGATGCAGTTTTTCATCTAAAAGGCTGGTTGAATAACAATAGCCACGGTACACAACATTTCAGACAAAGAAAATGCAATGTCAGCAGTAAGTGGCTTTATGTGCTTGCGCAAAGGCACTGGTTAAAATTTCATTTGTAATTAATGTGATCAATAAAATATTAGCATAAATAATGAGATTGATTACCAGTTAAGGTTTGCTTTGCAATATATTATGTATTCAAGATATCAAATGCAGGAAGCCCACTGCCCTTAGAGACCAATCGTGGTCTGCAACTGAATTATTAAATATTGGCTTCTGTGTATTTATGGAATATGGCCAGGTCTGACAATACAGGTCTGGCTTTGGACGTGCAAGTTTGTACCAGATTTTTTGCTTGCATTCAATAGTACTAGTATTATGCTTTAAAAGGGTTCTCTGGTTTAATTAATCAACTATAGGCAATTACATACTATAGCATACTCACCTCGCCAGATCAACGTCAGCACTTTGGTACTCCCCAGTGCCTCTATTTACTCACCCTGCTGATGTGTGCTCTCTGTTGATGATGTTCAAAACACACTTCAGCCTCATTGATTGGCTGCTGTGTGTTTAAAACAACATCAGCAGAACAGGAAGAGCACATCATCAGGGTAGGTAAACAGACACCACTGCTTGATCTGACAAGGTGAGTATTTGTTTGTTTGTTAGTTAAATGGGGCATATGGACAGAATTTTTTTTTTTGTGAGATAACCCTTCAGAGCCCTTAAAGACATTTACCAAGTGTGTATGGTGTATGTGCACTAAGTTGTGCACCTGTATTGGCTCCAGAGCTTAGCCAGCTTTAAATGTGGCTGGGGGTTGCTCTGTTATACAGCTGACAACAGGCTGTCTGACCCAGCAGATGCAATGGTAAATCATCTGAGGGATCTGATTGCCCCACATCACAATTGCAGGGTGCTTTTGGTTTGTCATGGCCTCTGATGGCAGTCTAGTCTAGGAAATCAGAAAGATAATCATACACTGCAATACAGAAGTAATCAATTGATCTTAAAGGGGTACTCCGGCTGGGGTTTTTTTTGTCTATGGCCAGGAAGGAGGTGGATGAGGACAATGACGTCCCCTTACCTCCCCGGTTCCAGCGCCGTGTTCCGCATCGTGCCGCTCCGGTCAACGCTGCCCAAGCGGTGCGATCTGGGACACAGCCCTGGAACTGGGGAGGTAGGGGGACGTCATTGCCCTCATCCACCTCCTCCCCAGCCATAGGCAAAAAAGCCCCTCAGCCCGGAGTACCCCTTTAATTCCCCCAGGACTAAGAAAAAAAAATCAAGACTCTTCCTTCTCCCACTTACCATATAAAAATATATAGAATTAAAAAAATAAACATAATTATGGTCACTGCATCTAAAAATGTCCAAACTAGTAAAATATGATCTTATTTCTCTTACATGGGAAGTGTGTAAAAGAAAACAAATATTTCCTGTTTTTGGTCATTTTAAATCCCAAAAGAATAGAAAAAAAAGTGATTGACAAGTCAGATCTACCCCCAAAACTAAAGCTTGCCCTGCAGAAGCCCTCGCTTTAAATGGGAAAAAAGTTAAGCTTATTAGAATATGGTAACACAAAGCAAATATGATTCCTTAAAGAGAAAAGAAATGTTTTCTAATTGTTTTCTCTTGTATAAAAAAAACTAGATTATACATCTGAGGCTCCTCATTCCTCATTGACAGTATACGTCGGATTGTTGTAAGAGGTTCCCTGGGAGCCGGAATAAAATGTGTTGGGGTTCAGAGGTGCACATTAAAGAGCTCTAGAATTATTGATCTTTTCCACAACAATGTTTTAACAATAAAGTTGACTTAATACAGACATATTTTAAAATCCATATTATAAAACAATATTAGATTACTAGAGGTCTACGATTACAGGGGTCCATCCGAAAATGACCCCTAGAAACCCCATTTGCAGACAACATGTTTATTCTTGAAGCTTTACATCAGGTCTTACAAAGGGCAATTACAGTATGTCTTCCATTATTTACTGTGAGCAACATTTGGCTTCTGAGTGCTAAGAAATACATTTATTCAGTATACACATGATATGTGATTATCTTTAACCCCTTTAAGGACAAAACTAAATTTGAGTTAAAGGTGTTATCCAGCGAAAAGCTTTTTATTTGAAATCAGCTGGTGTATATAGACTTTGGGAGCTGCAGGGGGGGGGGGGGGCGGGGTTGGGGTTGGGGTTGGGGGTATCTGCCTGGGTGATAGCTAGATCGTCTGGGCAGCCCATAGAGGATAGCCCAGACGGCTCATCTTTGCCTTCTATTACACGCCATGATATCGGCCGAATACGGACGATAATCATTCTGTCTAATAGGGCCATAAAGGATTTGTTCTGTTTTTACCTTGCATAACTGCATGAATTGCTGGAGCACAGCCACAGGTGCTGTACACTTGCAGGTTTTCCACATGCAATTTTAAAACAACAGCAATATGGAGCAGAGTTCAAGAAATATCATCCACATGCTGTAGACAATATCTGCGTGAAATCAGTGTGAATGTAGTGTAGATTAGAAATCCCCAGCATATCAATGATTGTTATGAATACACTATCAATTTGTTACTGTTTTTTCCCAGTATTGTGGATCATGCTTTAGTAAGGCTTTAAAGGGGTATTCCAGGAAAAAATATCTTTTCCCCTATCCACAGGATAGTATGGCATGCCATTCAGTTGCCATCCTAGCATTGTAGGGGTATTGTTCATAGGTTGCATCAAGCACCGAACCACCTAAATGCCATAAAGGGCATTGACCATGACATCTAGAATTAAATATGTGGGATCTTAGCTATCAGCCACTGGTGATGGGACTCAGCTAGCGAACCAAAGTTCCCTAACTAGGATTTGTTGCAAATAGAGATAAGCGAAACAAATCTTCTAAACCCAGATTCATTTCGAATTTTGCAAAAAATTTGGTTCCTTACCAAACTGAACTTTCTGCAAAGTTCGGAGGGCAAGATGGCAGCACTCATGTAAAAATAAAATAAATAAATAAACATATTCTCACCTGTGCGCGGTCCCCAGTGTCTCCTAATGGCTCTCTGGTCCCAGAGCCTTCTATGGTGAAGGCCCGCTCAGCTAGTGAACCTGTGATTGGATGAGCGGCTTTCACTCTTGTCTTTAGCCCACTTGGTCAATCACATGCCGTGGTGCTCTCCGAGTGGACTGCATAAGACTTTGCAAAAATTTTACTCGGGAACAGGGCTGTCCGTAGGGTAGAAAGTTCTGCGAAACTTTCTTTTGGCACTCCCCCCCCCCCCCCCCCCCCCACGTCTGTTGATACCCCCTAATAGTAACATAGACTAAATCCTACATCCGACAACCCCCACAATCTGGTGGTGGGAAACTGAAGGATTTAGATATGATAGATTAAATCCTAATACAAGTGCAGCCCCTAAACCCAAGCCCCCTTAACATCCACCTCCGCGGCCATCCATGGCCTTCCTGATGGACGCTCCTGCAGACAGTTGCACACAGGGGTGTAGCTAGGGGTTCAGCCTAGGAGAGGGGCGAGCGAGTCTGAGTGGGCCCCCAACCGATTATGTTACCGATTGGGAACCTCAGCAGGTTACAATGCCTATCTATCTAGCTGGGTGACCGCATCATACTGACTATAATATGCTGGAAAGCTGGGTGACCTCCATCATACTGACTACTATACAAGATGCTGTTAAATCTGAGTGACCTCCATCATACTGAGTACAAGATACTGGAAAGCTGGGTGACCCCATTATACTGTGTACAAGATGCTAGGAAAGCTGGGTGACCTCCATTATACTGAGTACTATACAAGATGCTTTGAAAGCTAGGTGACCTCAATTAAACTGACTACTGTACGAGATGCTGGGAAAGCTTGGTGACCGCCATTATACTGACTACTATACAAGAGTCTGGGAAAGTTGGGTGACCTCCATTATACTGACTACTATACAAGATGCTAGGAAAGCTGGGTGACCGCCATTATACTGACTACTATACAGGATGCTGGGATAAGCTGGGTGACCTCCATTACACTAAGTACAATATGCTGGGAAAGCTGGGTGACCTCCTCTGCCCTGGCAGTCGGTGAAAGGTTCCCTTTAAATAAATCATTACCAATCACATCACAAATGCCATATAATGTTACTAGTCCAGGAAAGAATCCTTCCAGCCAGCAGCATAGTGCAGTGGTACATCAGTGCTGATCACAGGCTGCTGCTGCTGATGGATCTGAGTTCCCCATAGAATGAGCAATAGTCTGTTCCAGCACACTGAGGGATGTGGCTGTTGCTATTTCCCTGCTTTACTATTCCCACTTTAAGCCCAACTACCTATCCTTGCTTGCTGCTCCTCTGCAGGATAATAGATAAACACACTGTGCACTCTGCAAGGTGGGAGCCAGTATCCCACCCGCGGTCGGCGCTGGTGGCGGGGCTTGTTTGCAGGGGGCGGAGCTTCCCAGGACGTACCCGTAACATTAATTTGCCGGGTTCTGAGCCTTAGTGGGCCAGGGAGCGCTTGCTACAGCCTACACATCTAGTAGGAGGAGGGCAGGCAGCCAGCTGGGGGGCGCTGGGACAGACAGCACCTCTAACTTACAGATTCCTACTTTTAAGTTAGGTGTACAGTTCAGGGCCGTTTCTAGGGTCGGGCGAGCCGAGCCACCGCACGGGGAGCCCACAGCTGCGGCACCCGACAGTAGCCGGCCCGCAGCCGCTGCATCCTCAGTGCTTGCCAGGGGATCTGGAATCTAAGTTCCAAATCCCCTGGCCAGAGCGACCTTTAGCTGTGTGTACAGCACGCACAGCTAAAGGAAACAGCAGCCGGGGCAGAGACACAGAGGCTTCCTGTGCAGGCGGCCTCTGTATGACAGGTGGCTGCCTGCACCGGAAGCCAGAAGAGGACGGAGAGACCAGAAGAGGAGCTGGAGGCTGCAGGGGGAGAGGTGAGTATCTGATGGGGGCTATGAGGAGGGGGTGGGGGGAATCCTGCACAGAGGGAGCCCCAGATATGTCCCGATAAGCCCGCCCCCCGTGATAAGCCCCGCCCCGGCACCAATGTTCACAGTTTACCCAGCTCTCCCAGCATCCTGTATGTCAGTGTAATGGAGGTCACACAGCTCTCCAAGCATCCTGTATGTCAGTGTAATGGAGGTCACCCAGCTTTCCCAGCATCCTGTATGTCAGTGTGTAATGGAGGTCACACAGCTTTCCCAGCATCCTGTATGTCAGTGTAATGGAGGTCACACAGCTTTCCCAGCATCCTGTATGTCAGTGTAATGGAGGTCATCCAGCTTTCCCAGCATCTTGTATGTCAGTGTAATGGAGGTCATCCAGCTATCCCAGCATCCTGTATGTCAGTGTAATGGAGGTCATCCAGCTTTCCCAGCATCCTCTATGTCAGTGTAATGGAGGTCATCCAGCTTTCCCAGCATCCTGTATGTCAGTGTAATGGAGGTCACCCAGCTTTCCCAGTATATTGTATGTCAGTGTAATGGAGGTCATCCAGCTTTCCCAGCACCCTGTATGTCAGTATAATGGAGGTCATCCAGCTTTCCCAGCATCCTGTATGTCAGTGTAATGGAGGTCATCCAGCTTTCACAGCATCCTGTATGTCAGTGTAATGGAGGTCACCCAGCTTTCCCAGCATCCTGTATGTCAGTGTAATGGAGGTCACCCAGCTTTCCCAGTATCCTTTATGTCAGTGTAATGGAGGTCACCCAGCTTTCCCAGTATACTGTATGTCAGTGTAATGGAGGTCACCCAGCTTTCCCAGTATCCTGTATGTCAGTGTAATGGAGGTCACACTATGCAGACTTTACTGCACCAAACAGCAGAATTACTACAGTTTGGGACCTTATAGGTGGGAAATGGGAAGGAAGTTTCTGTAAGTGAACTGAGGGGGGGGGGGGGGGGGCGCTCTTTTATCTAGATTCACCCTGTTACCAAAATGACCTAGAAACTTCCCTGGTACAGTTGTCAGTCTGCCAAAGCACCCCCTAGCTGGCCAGGTGTGATGCGCTCTGTGCAATTGCACAGGTAACACACCCCAAAGGCCGGCCCTGCTCAGAAATCTATCAAATATTTTGAATATTTGCCCCAAAGTTCATAGAAAATGGCGGCCACATAGTACATTACATTACAGCAAAAGCAAGGGTGCAAGGGGTTATTATTATAATTATTTTTAAAGCGCCCTTGATTCCAGAGCGCAATACAAGTGATAGGGGGGGACAAACCGAGACATTATTAAATCAAAACACATTACATGAATAAAGTAAATGGCAGACTGGTAAGTGGGTATAGAGGACCCTGCCCACGCCATAATCCCTTGCACCCAGGCAATGGGGAGACATCACACTTTTTCCATATATATATATATATATATATATATATATATATGAAGTCAACTCCTGTACAGTGGACTGAACTTATACTTTTACACTAGCTAAAGGGAGATAGGTAGAAGCTGGGTTATAGAGGCTTATAGAAGGTTGATTAGTATCACTGACAGCTAGGAGATAATGGGATGGTAGTTGTGTGAGCTGTATAGCTGTCAAATAATATAGTTCCTGTCCTGACACTTTGTGTGTAAGTACACACTGTTCACAGCTCTCCTGGGTAAAGTTAACTGGGACTGGGTAAAGTGAGTCACCTGTCAGATGGCCTGTTCTAAAACAGTGTCTAACAGCAGCATATATGTCTTTGCCACTAAAGAAGAAGATGAGACGGTGTCTGCCGACTTGGGAACTGGCTCAGAAGTAGAAAGGACTGTCAAGGTGGATCGCTGGATGGATTACTTCTGCTTCTGGTGAAGGTGTCAAACACAGACCATCAAGCATCTTTAGCAAGGCCTGCACAGGTTGTTGTGGCTTCTCTTCCTCCCACACCTTAGATTATTTTTCTGATGAAAGAGGTACCCCAGGCAACACACCTGGCCAGGTGATGGCAGCAGCCCACCATCCTCGTACCCCCCTGCATAGGGGTGCACTCCACCTCCTCACCGGGTTCAAGGTTGTGCATATAGCCCAGGAGGTAATTCCTCTTGGCAGAGTGGTGACTCACAAAAAAAGAAACAAATCAAACGAATAGCCAGAACCCCACTCAAACTTGTTCACACTATGCAGTTTGCACGCTGCCGTGGCTAACAAACAGACAAAAATAGAAAACTGCCGCAGCAAACTGCATGTGTCTGGACTCATCGTACATACTGCCCCCAGCGTACATACGATTTTTTCATTAAAAAAGGTTCTTAGTAAACCATTTGATCAAATAGAATGTATCAACTCACCACGTTAAGGTGACCCCACAAAAAGCTGGACTCTATACTTAGCTACTGGCCTCTCGGATTATAAATCTTATGGTCCAAGAGAACAAGTAGCTAAGTAGGGTCCAACTATTTGTGGGGTCACCTTAACATGGTTAGTTGGTACATTCTAATTGATCAAATGGTTTGCTGAGAACCTCATTTTTTTTTAAATAAAAAACTAAAAATTCTAGGTCAGGTTTTTATTGTGTGTATGCTGGGGGGAGTATATAAGCCTTGAAAATTGCAGTTTGCTGCAGCAATTTTATATTGTCACAAAAAATGTCCATTTTTGCGTCCCCTCACAGTCATGAACCATGGCTTCTCTCCATAAAAAACACTTTTCTCCTTCTTTGGACCGTTCTGTGGCCCTGGCTTCTCCTGCTCTTCCTTTTCTCTAAACCAAGAGAGGTTGTCCGGTCTCTGTGACAACATTTTGGGATTAAGGCACTTGGAGGGGGCTCAGGAAAGCTTGATTGCCTCTCTGAGACAGCTGCATGCTTAGTATGGCTTAATGGCCTTGGTACTGCTACACACTCCGTATGGCTTGATGGCCTCTTTGAGACACCTGCATGCTTAGTATGGCTTAAAGGCCTCAGTGAGACTGCTGCATGCTCAAGCACGCTTGATGGCCTCTCTGGGACAACTGCATGCCCAGTATGGCTTGACACTCTCAGTGGGACAGCTGCATGCTAAATATAGCTTGACAGCCTCTCTGAGACTTTTAGACTCCAGTCATTTATTTGTGTATCCGGGCCCGATACAGCTTCCCAGTAGGATGGTGGTGGACTGTGTGAAACTGGCTGCTCCTTCCAGCAAGAGTTGACAATGCCGGTGGTGATGTCAAGGGAACCGCTTGCCATTACACCATGTCTTCTTCCTCCACCTCAGGCCAGCCCCTAAAAACTCGTGGACACCGGGGCTCCTCATCCACAACCAACCCCGAAGAATCAGTGGATGCCAGGGCTCCTCACCTTTTTTAGGCTATGTAATAAACACTCATGGACGGCTGGACTCCTGGGATGCACCTCACTCACGATCACGCTGCCAATGTCCTTCCATGCTTGCTTCTGCTGTGGTTTGTCTTACAGGGCTGAAGCACAGGGGTGGAGATGCAGCTTTCTATTATTGTTTAGCAGGCTTTTCTTGTGCCTGTTTTGATGCATTTTTTTGGGGGGGGGGGGGGGAAGGGGCGGTTATGCTGCAAAATTGCATACAGAAACTCTCAATACAGCCACTTCACCCATAGAAAGCAATGTAACAATGAAAAATTCCTAGTGTACCACTAATGTACCTGCCATAGTTTTGTTGCTTTAGTGCGATTTATTTAAGGTTCAGTTTGTACAAACCCTAATTTTATGCCCAAAGTTTGCAAACCAGCCAAAAAGTTTGCTTATCTCTACTGTCAGATGTAGATAACTTGTATAGAGCTATAATGTATTTATAAGAAGCTTCCTCTAAAGATAAGCTGGTAGATACAAATAAGATTTAAAGGGGTTGTCCGACCTAAACTACAAAACACTGCTGGTGCCAGGGCTGCGGGGGACACATTAGTGTGGTATACTTACAGTTGCGGCAAAGTGGGATTGGTAAGTATACCACACTGTTGTGTCCCCTGGACCCCAGCAGAGTTTTGTAGTTTAGGCCAGACAATCCCTATAAAAATGTTCATCCAGTCCAATCTGTTAGCTGCTGTGCACTGATTGGCTGATGGGGACCGACAGGAGCCTCACACAGCCGCGGCGCCGAGCAGCTAATGTCGGGTCGGGGCTGTGGACGGCGGGATGCAGGGGGTTAAAGGGGCTGGGTCACATACTGGCAGCGGAATGAAAATTCCACTGCGGGTATGTGACCACATAAACCTTCAGTATACTAGGATCCGCAGCAAACTGCAAACTTGCAGCGTAAAATCCGATGCGGATCCGGTACGTGTGAAGCTACCCTTAGAACGGGTAGGCTCTGGGTATGAATTAGATATTTGGTCCTTGAGATACATGAGAACAACAATCTGATATTATCTACCAAAAAGTTAGGAAAACTTGCAATTACCTTCTGAAAACTTGTAAAGGTCAGTTATATCAAGTGGTCCATCTCCTCCTATTTCTTTGGTTAATATTTTCTTCCCCACATGAGTTTTGTCAATATACTGAACTTCTTTTGTTCCATCTTTCATTATCTTGGAATATACAATGTCACTGTTAACCTACAAAAAAATAGTATTGGGTTATCTCTCCAAGACTAATGGCTCTACAAATGCAAATGCATATACTATTAATACATGCAGTTGTAGATCACTGTGCATGTAGTAATATTCCACAGCACTGGACAGCGACTGTTGTTACTTCTCAGTCCCAGAACACTACAGTGCATAAAAGGACCAATTTCATAGTGTGGGAGGAAAGCAGAGCAACCCGGAAGAAACCCACATACAAACTTCAAGCAGATGCTGTCCTTGGTTGGATTTAAACCAAGGCCCCAGAGCCACAAGATTACAGACTACTACATTTCTTCAGTTTTGTAACATGCATTAACTTACGAAATTACATCAAACACAATGTTGGTATAGCACCCACAATGCAAAAATTGCAACATCAGAGAAAGTGCGTCACCTGAAGTTACTAGTTTTACTTAAAGTGTACCTACAGTTCGAAACAACAAATAATTACAGTGCAGGAGAGGGCAATGCAATGATTTTTCTAAACTGGTCTTGTACTGGATATAGGTGTCTATGAGATGGAGCAGGATGTTCGTTCTCCTAATGCTTAGCTATGGGCACGAAGGAGCCAAAGGCAGGTCATCCGGTATTTAGATGACAAATCAAAAGTAAAAGTAATTTAGAAAAATAATTACAGTGCAGGGTCCTGCGGTATCAATATTTTTTGTTTCCAACTGGATGTACACTTTATTATTTAGATATGAGAACAAGGATGTACTGGGAGAGGGGTAAAGAATTGGTCTTGAACACTATGGGGAAGATTTATGAAAGGGAGTAAATATACACCGGGTGTAAAATGCCCACAGCAACCAATCACAGCTCAGCTTTCAGCTCTAGCAAAAAATAAGAGGAGCTGTGATTGGTTGCAGTGGGCAGTTTACACCAGGTGTATATTTACACCCTTTCATAAATTTTCCCCATGTCTATCTCAATAAGACACTTCTTTCTATTAGCATTGTATTAAAATATTATTTTATTTTGTCGAGGTTTTTCAAGTATAACAGTACAGGTCATGGTACAAAAATAAAGTAAGGCATTTCGTAGTGCAATATGCAATAAATTGTAAGTACAAGTATATAACACCTATAGGGCACAAAGAACCTATAGTAACTGGAATCACACTGTAATATAGAGGAATAAATCACAAACTTTATTGAATCTATCACAAAAACAACACTAAAAACAAGGACCCGGGAGGTGGGAGACCTCACTACTGGGACATGTAATGGTATAAAGTGCATGTGCATGTAATAAATATTAGGTAGACCTGTCAGCATAAATGCATAATAAACAATAAAGTGCCAGTGCTGCCACAAAAATGCTGTAGTATGCTGAACAGAATAAATACAAAGTGCCCATCAAAATACCACACATGCAGGATTGCACAATCATATAGGTCCCAGTCCGCTGGCCCCCCACCTCACTCCTACGCCGTTCCGCTGCCGCTTCGTTGAGGTCGGGGGCCAGCGGACTGGGACCTATATGATTGTGCAATCCTGCATGTGTGGTATTTTGATGGGCACTTTGTATTTATTCTGTTCAGCATACTACAGCATTTTTGTGGCAGCAATGGCACTTTATTGTTTATTAAGCATTATACCTAATATTTATTACATGCACATCAGGCCCGGATTGGTAATCTGGCGGGCCGGGCAAATGCCAGCTGGGCCGCCAGATTACCAGTCAGTGGGGCCGATGGTCCTGCTGTAAACTTCCATCGGCCCCCTGCAGTGGCTAAGAGAACAGTGTGGCCGGCCGCCGCGCTGTTCTCTCAGCCTCTGCCAGTGTGACTGGGCCGGAATATTCCTCCCCTGCTCCCCTCTGCCTATTTCCCTAAACCTCGCATAACGGAGGTGCCGCACAGGCCGTCTGCTACAGGAAATGACGTCAGCTGTGAGAGAGGAAGTTGTAGCCTACAACTTCCTCTCTCACAGCTGACGTCATTTCCTGCAGAGGATCATCTTCCTGGAGGAGAGAGAGGAGAAGAAGTTGCCCGATGCTGCAGCACTGAGAGGCTGCTGCTGACTGAGGTGTCAGTCAGAGGGGGGCCCGGCACAGCTTGGTGATCAGACAGGACCCTTCTCCCCACCAAGCTACAGCCCGAGCCTGTCATCTGCCCCCTGCTGTGCTGTGTGAGGAGGCAACCAAGTCTCCCTCCCCCTCACAGTGTTTTCATCATCTCAGGGCCGGGACAAAGAGTAGGCAGGGGTAGGCGATGGCCTAGGGCGCCAAACAGCAGGGGGCGCCACCAGGCCGAACCCGGAAGCAGCATACAGGAGCTGATTACATCAGCCCCCTGCCGGGAGATACACAGGTCTGTGAGTCTTCTGCTGCTGCTCCACAGGGTCGGGGGGAGGGGCGGCCTCCGGCTGAAGACATTGCTCTGGCCGAGCTCCCTTTGACAGGAGGCGTCTGACCTGGTGCAGGAGGCCAGCATGGGGGAATGTGCAGCATTATAGGCTCTGGGAGCTGCTCAGCTGTCGGGCCAGAGAGGAGGAGGAGTAGGTGAAGAACGGCAGCCTGCAGACACAGCACATGATGACCAGGAAGTGTCTGCCTGGGCCTCTCCTGTCAGCTGCTCATCACTGCATCATTATCATCATCACCAGCAGACCCCTCCATGACAGTCCCAGGACGGAGAGGAGAGAAAATGCAAGCAACCTAGCTGAGAGGTAGCTATTTTGTGCCTGTGTATGTGTACAGCGACAACATGAGTGTGTGTGTGTACATAAGAGTGTGTGTGTATACATAAGTGTGTGTGTGTGTGTATACATAAGAGTGTGTGTGTGTGTGTGTGTGTATATATATATATAAGTGTGTGTGTGTGTGTATACATAAGTGTGTGTGTGTGTGTGTATACATAAGAGTGTGTGTGTATACATAAGTGTGTGTGTGTGTGTGTGTATACATAAGAGTGTGTGTGTGTGTGTGTATATATATATATAAGTGTGTGTGTGTGTGTGTGTGTGTATACATAAGTGTGTGTGTGTGTGTATACATAAGAGTGTGTGTATACATAAGTGTGTGTGTGTATACATAAGAGTGTGTGTGTGTGTCACACTGAGAGGTAGCTGTTTTGTGTCTGTGTGTATGTGTACATAAGAGTGTGTGTGAGAGTGTGTGTATACATAAGAGTGTGTGTGTGTATTCAAAAGAGTGTGTGTGTGTATTCATAAGAGTGTGTGTGTATTCATAAGAGTGTGTGTATACATAAGAGTGTGTGTGTGTATTCATAAGAGTGTGTGTATACATAAGAGTGTGTGAGTCACACTGAGAGGTAGCTGTTTTATGTCTGTGTGCGTACATGTGTGAGAGTGTGTGTGTCACTCAGAGGTAGCTGTTTTGTGTCTGTGTGTGTGTGTGTGTGTGTTTACATGTGTGAGAGTGTGAGTGTGTGTATACATAAGAGTGTGTGTATTCATAAGAGTGTGTGTGTGTATTCATAAGAGTGTGTGTGTGTATACATAAGAGTGTGTGTGTGTGTGTGTGTGTGTATACATAAGTGTATATACTGTACATAAATGTGTGTGTGTGTGTGTGTATATGCATAAATGTGTGTCTGTGTGTATATGCATAAATATATATACATAAAAATATATGCAACTGGGGGCAGCACACAGGGGATATATATACAACTGGGGGAAGCACACAGGGGATATATATACAACTGGGGAAGCAAACAGGGGATCTATATACTACTGGGGGAAGCAAACAGGGGATATATATTCATATGGGGGGGCGCCATTTGCCTTCTCTGCCTAGGGCACCAAAATTCCTTGTCCCAGCCCTGCATCATCTCCTTCCTGCTCTGCAGTCGGAGGGGCAGGGGAGCACCATGCTGGCTGTGAGGGAGGAGGGCCTGTCAGGACCAGAGAACTAAGGAGCTTAGTGATGAGAAGTAAGTGATTGTATGTGTATGTGTAAGTGTGTTACTATATGGAGTGTTTTCAAGTGTGTAATGTACACAGTATGTGTGTGTACAGTATATAGTGTATGCATGCCTCTAGTATGTTTATGATGTATGTATATGTGTGTACAGTATATAGTGTATGCATGCCTCTAGTATGTTTATGATGTATGCATATATGTATGTAAAGTGTGTGTGGGTTTGTATGTGATATATGTACAGTATATATGTGTGTATACATAATGTATGTACAGTATATGTGTGTGTGTGTGTGTGTGTGTATATATATATATATATATATATGTGTGTGTGTACAGTATATAGTATACAGTATATAGTGTATCATGCCTCTGTAGTATGTTTATGATGTATGAATATATGTATAGTGTGGGTGTGTGGGTGTAGATGTGTGTATAGTGTATACATGCCTCTGTAGTATGTTTATGATGTATGAATATATGTATAGTGTGTTTGTGTATTTGTATGTACAGTTTATAGTGTATACATGCTTCTGTAGTATGCTTATGATATATTGTATGCATGTATGTGCAGTAGGCATATGTGTATATAATTTTATGTTTGTACAGAATGTTCTCATATATGATATGCATGTGTTAAAAAAAAATTGTGTCTTCTTATTCTAACATTGCACATATATTTTGTATATGCAATATGGCAGAATATGAAAAACATTTTTTGTATGAAGGAGATGTCCTAGTTTATAGTCTCCATTGTGTGACAGGGATGCCATGGGTTGGTTGTAGTGTGCCCAGCCCAGGGAATCTGCAGTACACAGCGCTATGCAAAGTGTATACTGCCAGTGTTAGACACATTGCACTGATATGTGACCATACCTGAACTGTAGCATCAGCACAATCTGTTTAATGCCGGCTACACGTATATGTACGTATGTATATATATATATATATATATATATATATATATATATATGTATATGTATGTATATGTATGTATGCACAGTGTGTGCTGGGTGTTTACACCACTGGAATAATCTGTAATAATCTGTAGTTAAAGGGGTAGTGCGGCGGTAAACAATTATTCACAGAATAACACACATTACAAAGTTATACAACTTTGTAATGTATGTTATGTCTGTGAATGGCCCCCTTCCCTGTGTCCCACCACCCCCACCCGTGTACCAGGAAGTGTGGTGCGCTATACATACCGGTCACATGCCGACTCGTCTCCGATCTTCAGTCTGCGATGTCGTCTGACGAATCCCTCCGACCGTCCTGAGTGCCGGCCGCCCTCTTCAGCGTCATCAGATGCTCAGCCGCAATTGGCTGAGCCAAACTGTGCTCAGCCAATCGCAGCTGAGCATCTGATGACGCTGAAGAGGGCGGGCAGCACTCAGGACGGTCGGAGGGATTCGGCCCGGCCGTCTGAAGACGACATCGCTGACTGAAGATCGGAGACGAGTCGGCACGTGACAGGTATGTATAGCGCACCACACTTCCGGGTACACGGGTGGGGGTGGTGGGACACGGGGAAGGGGGCCATTCACAGACATAACATACATTACAAAGTTGTATAACTTTGTAATGTGTGTTATTCTGTGAATAATTGTTTACCGCCGCACTACCCCTTTAAATGTGACTGTAAATATATGTAGGATTCCATAGACAAAAGTCCAGCACTTTCTTCCTATGTAATTATATTCACATCTTTATTGTAAATCCCTGATACAAGACGACATCACCATCACATGTTGCAGTTGTTGGTAACAATGGTGTCTTACATTATGGATCTGTTATAAAGCTGTGAATTCTAATACACCAGAACGAGGTGCTGGACTTTTTTCTGTCAGGCTATGTTCACACACACTTTTTTGAGCCATAGGCCGCATTCACACGTTCTGTGTTCTGCACGGAACATGGATGTGGAATGCCTGTAACAGACTTTCCCCCGCCCGGACAGCATCTGTGACAAGATGCTGGGAGCGGGGGAACTGTACAGATATGCGCCGCACGGCTGCTTCATTACAGCATATCTGTACAGTTCCCCCGCTCCCAGCATCTTATCACAGATGCTGTCCGGGCGGGGGAGAGTCCGTTACAGGCATTTCACGTCCGTGTTCTGTGCAGAACATGGAACGTGTGAATGCGACCATACAGTAGCTGCTCATAAAGTCCTAAAAGGTCCATAACAGTTTATTATGTTCAATTAAACTTGATATTAAAATGGCTGTTTGCGCACACATGTAGTGACTTTACGGTCATAATCATCACTACAGAATTTAGAAGGATAATCCAGAATTAAAAAAACATGGTTGTTTTCTTCCAAAAACAGCGCCACCCTGTCCTCAGGTTGTATGTGTTATTGTATTAGAACTCGGCTCCATCCACTTCCCTGGAAATAAGCTGCAGTACAGCTCCCTCTTTGCAAAGTGACACTAGGGCTATGCAGCTTTTAATATATCATCCGGTCATCAGTATTGTTCTATGGATAGTCGTCTGCAGCTACTACAGTATAGGCAAAGCCCATGTGGGACCTTGAGTGTATTTTTAATAGTGTCACCTTCATCTTCATGTTTAAATTTATTCTTTTATTGGGTATTAACAAACACTAATTTTTAATAATAGGGTCACGACCAAGGTGTGAGTGGGGCATTGGCCCTTTTGTTAGAGGGGCCCCAGACACTTTGGCAAAGGTTACTGTGTGAAGCAATACACTTGGGTATGATGCTGGAGCAAGGATCCTAAAATGTTTGTCTGGTAGATCCTACTGAGGGGAGTCACGGCCGGAGAAGTCTTCATGATAGGCGAGCAAGAAAAAGAGAACAAGAGAAGACGCCTCCTGTAAGTCACTGGATGTAATTGCACTATAAGCACTCCTTTTATAATCATCCTTTTTATTACCAGCTGAAGTGTCACAGTGACAGCCGCAGCACCACCATGTATGTAAATCAGTCAGAGCAGGAAGGCTCCACCTCTGTCACACTTTAGCTGGTAAAGAAAAAGGATGATTATGAAAGTTTACACTGGACTAAAAATCCTGTCACTTATACTGTATCTCCCCCGCACCTTTCTACAGCTCTGTACCTAGTATGGACCTCACAGATTCCCGTACATACCTAATTCCCATACATACCTAATCTATTGCAGATTTGGTGCTGCTGAAATACATAAATATGCACAAAAGTTTTTTTTTTAAATGTGTTGATGGAAGGAAGTAGTGAGTAGAATTCGCTACAGCATGTATAGTACAACGCTATCTCTAATTTATAAGGAAGGATATGGTATGTGGGCTGCTGAGGTTTGAGTGCCAGGGCTGATTTTAAGTCCCAGTCTGGCCCTGATGCACATGCACTTTATACCATTACATGTCCCAGTAGTGAGGTCTCCCACCTCCCGGGTCCTTGTTTTTAGTGTTGTTTTTGTGATAGATTCAATAAAGTTTGTGATTTATTCCTCTATATATACTGTGTGATTCCAGTTACTATAGGTTCTTTGTGCCCTATAGGTGTTATATAATTTGATGCAGCATTTTGAACAGCCACATCCTCATATTCATGTATTAGGTTTTCTCCTAAAGATAGGTGTTCTTATTGTAAGTACAAGTATGCCTGCAAAATAAGTCCAATATATGTTACATCACTTGGCTGGTTAATGAGAGGTGCGCCTTTAAGGGAAGTGGGGTGTATTGCTATTTTTAGACTTTGGAATGGGATGAAAGCACTATTTCAAGAAACTGAGGAAGATAAAAGGGCAAAATGAAATCTTACCTCAGCAAAGAGGAAGGGTGTATCAAACTGGAAGCAAACATGGCCATGCTTAATAGCCTGCACAGAAGCAGGGCCGCATCTATACATCCCTGTAATGACAGCCAATATTAAATGTTAGTGGTCTTAACCCATAACTACAAGCTTAATGCAATATAAAGTCTCATTCATTATATATAGATAGATATAATATAAATAGATAGATAGATAGATAGATAGATAGATAGATAGATAGATAGATAAAAGATGACAGGACCACTGCACAAGCATGTCTGCTTTGTATATCACTCCTGTTTTCTTATGGGCAGGGTTCTCACTCTTGGTTCAATTGGCTGTGGAATATATCAGTGCTATATAAATATATGTAATGTTCATCCATTCACTTTGGAGACAATCTTCCTTTGTTTTTATCATCCTTTGGGGTCCAAGCTGTGATACCTCAACTGATCAGCTTGTTACCTCCTATCCTGTGGATAGTATAAACCCCTTTAATGAGCATATGTACATAGGACTGTCTGTTTTAAAGAACCTCTTTAAGACAAAATGACACAACTAGAGATGAGCGAGTACTAAAATGCTTGAATGCTTCAGCCAAATAGGAGGCCCCTGAAAAAAATGCTCAATTCTCCCATTGACATTAATGGGATTCCTTACTCAAGCATCGGAAAATACACAACTCAAGTAAGGAATCCCATTAATGTCAATGGGAGAATTGAGCATTTTTTCAGGGGCCTCCTATTTGGCTGAAGGGAGTGTTGGAAGTGATAGAAACACCATGTAAATGGAACTAGGACAGCAGGGGGGACCATGCATGAATGCATTAAAGACTTCCAGCTCCCTGAATTTTTACAGCCTGACAATATTGCACACCAACCCCAAGATAAAGTCGAATTTAAAGTGGGGAGGGGGAAACTTAGAAAACACTCTTTCCAGTACATTTACTTGTAGAGAAATCAAAAAGGAAAAGAAAAAAAAATAATTTTACACCCATTAAAAGCTTGCCCATTTCTCACTTTAGTTCCCGTCATCTCTGCAAACCATATACGCCATAGACAAGGGTGGACTCAAGCTACACACATCTGTCATTTGTGTGACATGGTCAGACTCTTCATGTTTACATTTTGATGGCTTGTTTCATAGACTCACTAAGCCATGTGGTGACCCTCCTTTTAATTGAGGTTGACTGCCTGGTAGTGAACCCCGTGAAAATTGTGGGCTAGAGCCTGTTGTGACCCACCTTATAATTGTTGGTACAAGCCTGTTGTGACCCCCATTATAATTTTAGATAAGAGGGGTTTGTAAAACTCATTCTAATTGTCAAGAGATGGTTATGAATCTGATTACAATTGTCAATAAGAGCAGTTAAGAACCTCATTATAATTGTTGATAAAAGCGAGTTGTGACCCTCATTATAATTGTTGATAAAAGCCAGTTGTGACCCTCATTATAATTGTTGGGAAGAGCCAGTTGTGACCCTCTGAAAAGTTGTTGGCAAGAGATGGGTGTAACCCTCTAAAAAAATTGTGGGTGAGAGCCGGTTGAGACCCTCTAAAAAAACGTTGAAAAGGGGGCGGGTGCAAGGCAGGAGGCAGTGGTGTTACCCGCAGTTGCTCATTGAGGCTTGCAGCCTTCGTCCCAACTTTGCTAACATGTGCTGGCACATGCTGGTGGTGTTCAGCCTGATGGTGGTGGCTCCCCTGCTGATTCGCTTGGCACAGTTTGCAAAACATAAATGAGTTTTCTTCTGGAATCTCAGCAAAATAATGTCACACTGCAGAGGACCTGCCTCTCCCTAACCGGGTGCTTCAGGGAACACTTGTGGGACCATTTTCTATTGCCCGGCTTCTCCCTCTGCCCACACCACTTAGTCTTGCAGCTGGTGCTGCAGATCTCTTCCGCTCTGAGGGGTGGCCAGGGATGCCCACGTCCTCACTAGAGATGATCGAACATCGGGAAATCTTAGGTTCGATCGAACTCGAACCTTTTGTATCCCTGTTTTCCAGGTGGTACTCCGGCAGTCTCCACCTTCCCCAAGGAACGGAAGGCATCTGGAATCAAATACTGCAAGTTCAAGAAGGTTCGAGTTCGAGTCACCACTACTGGACTGTTGCACAATTACACTGTTTACACTTAAAAAAAACTGTATGCAAAATGTTTTTTTTTTCTTCTTTTCTCTAGTTCTGATGAGGACTTTAGTGGTCCTTTAGTAGTATATACAAAAGCCTATACACAGTCACTATCACTAGAGTGTTGTACTGTAATGTACTATAATTGTGAAGGTACCAAGTAGTTTCAAGTACAGCGATACTCAAGCGAATAGTAAGCATGTTCACTCATCTCTAAACACAACACATTTCCTTAATCTTGTCAACAAAGTAATTTTCCCTCTCTACATTTCTACTCTATAAAGATTTCCATCTGGACAGACCCTAATTTAATATATTGTAGCCAAAATGCCAATAGTGTCAATTAACTATGGCATAATAAGAACATAATTAAACCATATTCAGAATAGACAGCAATACCTTATGACTAGAATTTATGTAAGACTGAGGTAAAGCTTGCAGATTTTAATTACTTTTCATTATGTCTTTGCTTAAGAATTCAGTAATTGACCTCCTAATAACTTGTACCATTTCCTTCCATACCGTAGCAAAGTAAATTGTCATAAAACAGTCAGAGATTCAAGGGGAAGATTGTTCTCAGTGTAACCTAAAAGTCTATTGGGAGCACAATATTACATAATAACCTAGAAAAAACTTCAATGAAAACATCTTAAAGGTTAAATGTCTGTGTTGCCCATGGCCACCAATCACAGTACAGCACATCTTTCCTTTCTTGAAAAATTAAAGCTATGCTGTAATTGATTGCTATGGGCAGACGGTTTTTATAGATCTGCTCATTAGTTTCTAATTACATATTGTATATTTGCCAATATACCTAGTATTCAGCACAAAACCTTGCTTGTTGTCATTAGAAAGTAATAATTACCATCACTGGTTTCCTGAGGTGTGGCATCTACTGCTTGCCATCCCCCAAATCCAACTGGAAGATCTGGTCGCGTCATCCAAGCCTCATTCCAGCAATGATAGTTCCTTGGAGAAAAAACAAATCTCACTTAGTTTTTTGCATTCAGAGCCCCCTTACACAGTATTTTAGTATTGATTTAAATTTGGCATTTGTTATCAAGAAATTCTTTTTTAACCTTTCCACATTGCGATTGCTGAACCATCTTTTAATGTCAGTGACATAAAGGGGGTAAATAAGCTAAACAGCTTGCCCCATACACAGCAGATATTGGCTATCTACAGCTAAAACCCACTATTAATGACTGACACAAGCGATCACACTGATGTTGACCATTTCACTATTTAAAACATATAAAAATGATTTTATAATACAGTAAAAAGAGTCTTTCCCAAGCCCCTGATCTGCTGCAAGCTGGAATCCCACTTTACTACCTCTCCCATACCTGACCCTGCTTCACTGACAGTCAGCTGCAAGTCGAGCTCTCAGCAGGGTAAGGGGTGGGAGGGGCAGAGGTGTTACAGCTGTCAGCAAATCAGGAGCTTGGAAAAGCTTCTCTGACAGTTTTCACTGGAGAATAAAAGTGTATTTTCTTAATCGTGGAAGCAAAACTGGATATATGAAAGGTACTATGTGTCTCCTTGACCTAATCTCAACCCTGCAGCTGACAAATTTACTTTAAAGCGACTCTGTACCCACAATCTGACCCCCCCAAACCACTTGTACCTTCGGATAGCTGCTTTTAATCCAAGATCTGTCCTGCGGTCCATTCGGCAGGTGATGCAGTTATTGTTATAAAAAACAAGTTTTAAACTTGCAGCCCGTGACCAACAGGAGTATCTGTGCCCTAGCTTTGCACCACCCCTCTGTCCCTCTTCCCCACCCTCTTCATCATTAGGAATGCTCCAGGCAGATTGTCTCCTATTCGTCAGCTCTGTGAATACTGAGCATGGGCTGGATCGTTAAGCACCTGTGCAATGTTCAGCAAGGAGAAAATGTTTCAGTGGCATTCCTAATGATGAAGAGGGTGGGGAGGAGGGACGGAGGGGTGGTGCAAAGTTAGGGCACAGATACTCCCGGCTGCAAGTTTAAAAGTTGTTTTTTAGGACAATAACTGCATCACCTGCCAAACGAACCCCAGGACAGATCTTGGATTAAAAGCAGCTATCTAAAGGTACAAGTGGTTAAGGGGGGTCAGATTGTGGGTGCAGAGTCGCTTTAATGCAAGCCCTTTAGGCATGCCTGGGTTTTATATTAGTTTAGTGAAGATTATTAGTTGACAATAGGAACCCACCAATGTGGTTTAACCCTTTCTTGACCTGACAGATTTAGATTTTTGGTGTACCTTTTCTTAATCCTTGTCATAAACGTTTTTATTCTTGTTTTTTGTGATGGACCTATGGAGATTAGAGATGAGCGAACCTCGAGCATGCTCGAGTCGATCCGAACCCGAACTTTCAGCATTTGATTAGCGGTGGCTGCTGAAGTTGGATAAAGCCCTAAGGCTATGTGGAACACATGGCTATAGTCATTGGCTGTATCCATGTTTTCCAGACAACCTTAGAGCTTTATCCAAGTTCAGCAGCCATCACTAATCAAATGCCGATCGTTCGGGTTCGGATCGACTCGAACCCAAACCCAGTTTGCTCATCTCTAATGGAGATGTTTACAAATGGATTGCATGCCTCGCCAATGGCCAGACTTCATGACAGGCGCTTTAAGTAAACGTTACCTGTCTTACATAGCTATCTGCCGAAAAACAACTATACAATAAACAAACTGTATATTTACAGTACATCTAACTTCACCTCACGGATTCATACATCTTTTAGCCCAATATGCAAACCATTCATTTTACAAGTTATGTGTATAAAAGTCCCCTACAAGTTGGTTAGGTAAACAGGTCTGTGATTTGTGTTCATATGGGTAAGTAAGAAATAACAACAGCTGCTGTAAAAACACTAGAAAAGAGGATATTAAAGATGTGTGTTTTGTTTGTCTAATGTACACTCCCAAGATGTCTTCATTTGAATTATTTAGAATACCTCAAACATATGAAAGATTCCATTACAAGTTCTGGAAATTGTACTTTATAAATGATGTGCATCCTGCCAAGTGTGAAGAAACTAATTCATTCAAGTAGCCACTTATGCATTCCTGATCTGTAAAATTTGCCAGCAATAAAATGTCAGTAAAAAAAAAAAAAAGAACAGAATAGTTAAACTCTGACCATTTCATTAATAATGGGCAAAAACAGAAACTAAAAGAAGCCGAAAGGATCTAAAGCTTGTCTAACAAGCCATTTCAAAGCAAGAATAAAATCTCGGATCAAGGAAAACTTGTCAATGGAGAAATATAATGAGGCACAAGCATACGAAAAGAATTATTCAAGGAAACCTATCTACAAATCTTGCATTTTTTAAACAGTGCAAGAACACTACTTTAGTCAGAAACGAGTCTTCAGAATGCTTAAGATGGAATATAATAAGATGTTACCAATTGAAGGATAAAACAATTCAATAGTAGGAAAGGTATATAGTCAGGTTTAATTGATGCAGATGACATGTATCCTGCATCTTCAAAAATACTACTGAGAAGCCTGTTAAGTAAACAAACAAGTCATACTATACTGTGGGCTACGTAAAAAAGGCTTAGAGCTCTGTTCATATGGGACTGTAAGCAGTCCCATGAGTTTTGATGGAACCCGATGGACTTTATTGTTACATGATGGGGTCTGTTGGGTGCTAGTGGTAATCAGTATACAGTTGATCCAGCAGTGCTTTGTGGTTTCCATTATAAAATAAAACTAGTGTGGTCAAAGCCTAATGCAGATCATAATTTTCTGCTTCTGTGCCAAGTAAAATTTCTACATTTTTAATATAGTAGAATAAAAAAACAATATTTTTAAAAAATAAGGAAACAAAAAACAGTTTGGTTGGAATAAAATAAACTCATCAGTTATGTGGATAATCATTTTTTTTTTTTTTTTTGAAAGCCAATGAGTATTGCAGGGGCAGAGTATAACCTTGAAGGCAAGGTGGCTTTCACTCCACCCATGTACCAAGGGTACTATAAAAAGAAATCATTTAGATCCTTTCTGCCCAGTTTTAGGCTTGTTCAGCCCAGGAGAGGCCATTGCAAGTGTGAAAATGCTAGAGCTAACGTGGTGACATGGTCCACTCTGTTTGATCAAATAGTTTGCTAAGATCTTCATTTTTTAATATCTACAGAGAAGGTTTGTATTGTGTACACTGGGAGGAGTATATACGGTAAGATCTCGCACCTGTGGGTTGCTGTTGCACTTTTTGTATTTTTGCTTGGAGGCAAGGTGATCAGCTAATCACAAGTGTGGGTTGAAACTGAAAGAAGGGCCTTAATATGGCAACCCCATTCGATTGCAATACCAAAAAAACTGTACTTTATTCTTTCCTCCTTGAAAGTATTTCTTCAAAAATAAACTCTTCAACACTCCGAGAGAAAAAAGTTTGTGGATCCAAACCCAATTAAAATCAGTGGGGACCTAAATTTATGGTCCCAAAAATGGCTATAAAATGGGTGTAAGAATGGGTTGAGGGCTGAAATGGTAAGCTTTTTTTTTTTTTTATACATTAACAGAGCTGCAACGGCACAGTCCTTTTTTGATCGATTGGTTCCTGGGCACAGCACCGGTCTATTCCCAAGCATTGACCCACCCCAGAGCACTGGGGGGAAAAATCTCCCCTCGTGGGTCCATTGATTCTAATGGAGCCACGTCATAGAGGGGAGATGGTCACACTGGGGGACCCATGGGCTTACCTCCAGTGCTTTGGGGTGGGCCGGCGCTCGAGAATAGACCGGGGCCCTGCGTGGGCACTGATCTGTTAAAGGGGTTATCCAGTGCTACAAAACATGGCCATTTCCTTTTAGAGACAACACGACTCTTGTTTTCAGTTCAGGTGTGGTTTGCAATTAAGCTCCATTCACTTCAATGGAACTGAGCAGCAGAACCTCGTCCAAGCTGAAGGCAAGAGTGGGTCTGTCTCTGGGAGAAAGTGGCCATGTTTTTGTAGCAGTAGATAACCCCTTTAAGGTTAAAAAAAAAACCAAAGAAATGTACCTGATGGTACATTTACTTTAAAGTGCCACAGTCATTATAACTTTCAAAATCTAAATCAACAGGTGATTTAAAATCAAGTTTGAAAGTTACATTCTTTTTTTTTTGTTTTGTTTTTAGTTATCACGCTTAAAAACAAAGCTCTGCTTATCTGAAATCCAGGTCTATTTTCCAGAAGGTGGCATTTTAGTGCCGGTTTTGTGCTGGTTCAAAAAAACAGACTAAACACAGGAATTCCGGCCAGTACAGAGAGTCACGGCTTAATGTGTCCATCAAACAAATGAAAGCCAAGCCTTCTCTGTGAGTGCTCAGATGACCTGTGTTTAGGCTCTTTAAAAAAAATCTAAATACAGGAAGTGGCGTTTTTTCAATGATAAATAAATTAATTCATAATTTGGAAAGAGGACGCAGAGGTCCAAGTGGAGGAGGTAGCTGTGGAGGTGGCGGAGGAAGAGGATGAGGTAGCTAACAATGTAGATTTGTACAGTATGCTGTCTCTTCAATCGGGCACTGGGACCGACAAGTAATAAAGGGATACATGCCTGGTTCATTTTTATAAATGTCAGCTTGTCCATGTAACTGCAGTGAAGGCTAGCACCCTTCAAGGCATAAAAGGCAAGCTCTGGCTAGGTGCCTTATTTAGAAATCCAGAAGTTGAACAGATAAGAGCCTTTGCTTAGTACCAGGAGACATGTTGCCACATATTGTCCACCATATACCAAAAATTCTGCCTAATACTGGTAATACTTGCCGTATCAGAGAGTGGTGGTGAATGCTGTGGAGTACTAATGAAGGTGCTCCATATTTCGGCCATGCTCACCCTCTCTTCCAATGTGGCAGTGCTCTCCCAGCTGCATTGGGGACTTTTTGCTCCTCTGACTTGTGCTCCCACTGAGCCCTCTCTGTCAGATGGGAACTCCACCAGTAGTGCATTTACTAGCTTGTGCTTGTATTCCTACATCTTTTTCCACACTCTACTGAATTAAGGATGCAATGTTGTCGTTTGCCGCGGGGATCCAGCAATCAGCACTGGTATATATTGGCCATTTGCATGAATTTGTATATATTAGCCATGCACTGATGGACTATCTGCAACAACACCTGTATATATTAGCCACACAATGATGGTCGAACTGCAGCAACACTTGTATATATTAGCAACACACTGACTGCATAACTGAGGCGACACTTGTATATACTGTATAAGCCACCAACTGGTGGCCTGAGGCAACACTTGTATATATTATCCACCAGGGCCCATTCTGGGGTCCGTGCCGCCTGAGGCAAATCTCAGGCCGCCGCCCCCCTCACTGGCACCCGACCCCCCCCCCCCCCCCGCGCGCGCGCACGGCAAGCCCGACAATCATCATACATTACCAGCCCCACTCGCGCCCCCACCTCCCTGGAACACCCAGGGGCTGCTCTGCCCCTTTAAAAGCAGGGGGCTCCGCTACCACTAGCTGTTCTAACCAGTCCACTGAGCTTCTGGGACCGGTCACCTGATGCACGCTGGCCCCGGAAGCTACAGCCCCGCGCACCACATCAGGTGACTTGTCCCGGAAGCTCAGTGGACTGGTTAGAACAGCTAATGATAGCGCAGCCCCTTGCTTTTAAAGGGGCAGAGCGGCCTTGAAGAGCTCCAGCGGCCGTGGCCCCTGGGTGTTAAAGGGAGGTGGGGGCGCGAGTGTATGTTCCGGAGGGGCCCAGGTTGGCAGAGTGGTAAGCGGCCCTTCAACTGAGAATCTGGGCGGCCCAGCGAGTATTTGCCTGGACCGTCAGATTATCAGTCTGGGCATGATTATGCCGCCCCCTGCAGGACCGCAAAATCTGCCGCCTGAGGCGGAATACAGAAGCAGGCCTGTTATCCACGCAAAATTAGCTCTGTTTGAACATGGAAAGTATCAGCAGATTAGACGAATCTAATCTGCTATTGCGCACAGGGTGCTGAAGATAAAGGTAAGTCTCTTACCTTCATCCTTGGTGCCATTTCTTTGCAGTTTGTAGTGTAATCTTGCATTCAGTAAGGCCGTTGCAGCACCGTGGACAGGGCTATCTCCCCCAGAGCACTGGTCTACCCCCGGTTGGCCTGCTTCACTGATAATCATTAGAAGGAGCAGGCTGGCTGGGGGCAGGTTGGTACTCATATGCAGGACATTACATTACAAACTGCACAGGAACAGCGCCATGGATGAAGGTAAGACCTACCCTCTTCATCAGCACCTTGTGTGCGCAATACAGAGCTATCAGCAGGTTAGAATTGTCTAACCTGCTGATAGGTTCGCTTTTATAGTGTAAAACTAATCATAAACTAAAGTTCCTTCACCTGACCTACCAGATACTGTCCTTGGTAAGTACAGTATTAGTTTTACCATCGTCATCCAGATAGACATCAGTTTGCACGTTGGCATCCTTGTCATGGGCAGAAAAATAATTGGTAACAAGTCGTGCAGGAATTCCAAGGCATCGAAGGACTGTAAGGAAAAATCAAAGATTTGTGACTAATGAATTAGCTATTCGGAGCTGTCACATTTACTAATATCTTCAAAGGTAGTCAGACAATTGGGCTATTTATTGGAAAAGCTTATTCTAATTCATACTACATTTTAGAGACAAGCTCTATAATAAATACTAAGCTATTATGAGAATCAAGAGGACGGCAATAGTTTGCTTCTAATTACATGCACTAAAACCTGACTTTAGCATTTACAACAGTGAGATGGCAGGTGATGGGCCTAATCGAAAATATGTCATGTGAACAGAAATTGTAGGAATAGGAATTGTAGTTTTACAACAGCTGGATAGCCAAAGGTTGCCCATCTCTGGTGTGGATATTCCCTAATTGCCCCCATGCAAGTCAGGGGTCTAGGAGCTTTTGGGGTGTCGCCTGTCAGCAAGGAGCACCTGCTTGTGCCGCACAGCCTGTCCCCTCCTGTCCGGCCTACTGTGCATATTCATATATTCATATTGGCCTCTACTTACAGCGCATATGCGAGGAAGATGTCCCGTTGGAGATGGAACAAGCAGGTTTCCGGACTGATGAGCGACGCCCCAAAGTAAGCAAGTTAGGGCCCTATTACACGGGACGATTATCGTGCGAAAAATCATTATATCGTTCGAATTTAAAAGAATTTGTCCTGTGTAATTGCAGGCAACAATCGAAAAATTGATAGTTGATTTAGATCTTAACCTAAAATTATTGTTAATCGTTCGCTAATCGTCCGCTTTAATTCCACATTCGTTCCCTTAAGTTCAGCATTTTTTCACTAATTGTTCAGTGTAATTGCACATTGTTCATTGTTTCGCTGGGTTCAGAAGGAATAAACAATCATAGTAATGATCGCAATAATGATCGTAACTAACGACCATCGCTCTGTGTAATATGGTGAACGATTTCAGATTAGCGATAAACACAAATCTCGTTTGTGATTATTGTTAGTCATTAATCGTTAAAAATCGCTCTGTGTAATAGGACCCTAAGAGGCAGATTTTTGAAAGGGTGTAAATATACACCTGGTGTAAACTGCCCACAGCAACCAATCACAGCTCAGCTTTCAGCTCTGGTAAAATAATAAAAGAGGAGCTGTGATTGGTTGCTGTGGGCAGCTTATACCAGGTGTATATTTACACCCTTTCATAAATCTCCCGCTAAGTGTGTGGTACTAAAATAAAAAAACAACTACTGGAACAACTAAGTAACTAAGTCAGATCCACAGCAGATTTGATGGTGCAGATTTGATGCTGTGTTCAGTTAATTAAATGAAATCTGCTGCGGATCCGGTAAGTGTGAACGTACCCTATGGGTGGAAATTGAACAGGGCCAAAGTGTCACTGTTGTTTGGGAAAACTTTTGACATGACATTGAAATTAGACAGTAAATGGCTAATCAACAATTCAAAGAATACATAAATCTGCTTGAACCAGTCGCCAGATCGTATCTGTATAGTCAAGGGTAAAGAGGGGGGATTTTTCAAGACTGACGTGTACTGCGTGATCTGTGCCCCAGACCTGCCTAAATTCCCACCCTACATTCCATCCCATTATAATAATAGCTAAAACTGGTACACCAGTTGTATGGATGGGCAGTGGTCGTACATCTTAGACCCTGAGCTGTTACCCAAACCTGCAAAAATATGTCATATCTATAATTATCACATCACCATCACACTTCAAACTGCATCTTATCTTATTTAATGACTTCACATATATTTTTATGAACAGGTTTTAGGGTTTGTTTTTTTTAATGATAGAAGAACAACCGTATGGTTAAAAATAGGATATTTAGGCAAAATAGGCTGTTTCCACAACATCATTTATTGATGTGAAAAAACTTTTTCATGATAATGACGACCATTGTTAGCTGTTTTTCACCCAAAAAGACGTTATAGAAACATAGCCATATTATGGTGTAACTTTTTTTTATGACCATTAGGGATGGTTCGAACCGGCTGAGGTTCGGGTTTGTACAAACCCGAACTCTCGGCAAAGATTCCCGCTGTCTGCCCGCTCCGTGGAGAGGGTGGATACAGCGGGAGGACCGCCTGGAAAACTGGGATACAGCCATAGCCATAGGCTGTATACCAGTTTTCCAGGTGGTCCTCCCGCTGTATCCACCCGCTGCACAGAGTGGGCAGACAGCGGTAATCTGATGCCGAGCGTTCGGGTTCATACAAACCCGAACCTCGGCAGGTTCGGACCATCCTTAATGACCATCTTCACATCCAGCATATTTATTATGCATTTCCATCAGTTTTGCGTGCATTCACACTTTGCTTGACCGTTTTGTTTTATGACAGTTGTTGGGAACATGGCTTAGATGGGTTAGGGTTTTTTTGACTGATACTGTGCGAGATACAAAATGATAAAATGGTAAATGTGAAAAGTGCCTGGCAATGTCCAAGTAAGAGACATATGAAATATACATGCAAATGATTTAAGAAGTACTTTTATGGGTAGAAAGACAGGGAGATAAGTTTAAATGTTAAATCTTAAATCTAGTCCATTATTAAAGATACTAGGAACAGTGGTCAGAACGGAAGAGAAATGGTATCAATTAATTTTCAGTTTACATTAAGAAGACTATATGTGGCTCCACACCACAGCTCCCTCTGCTGGTTCCAGTTCTAGTTACATCATTTTCCCACAGATAATGTCAAGGTTATATTATCATCATGTCTCTCTTTGGCCAGTTATCTGCTGTCTTTTTGGGCGGCCGTCATTTGAAGCAAAAATAAGACTGTCTGTATTATGCAAATTACAGCCACATTTTTGCATCAAAATTACAGCTGTAAAAAAAAACAGCTGAAATATGGCCAAAAAAAAGACATAGTGGGAACATAGCCAAAAACAAATATGGACGTGATATTTGCAATAAACTAGTGAAATTCACTATTTACCTTCTTCCAGGAATTGTTAACAGTAAAAAAAGTAGAGGATTAAAACACCAAGGTAATGCAATTATATTATGTCTTTGCTTTTCCCTCAGTAGCATTTTTGTTAGCATTTTTTTTATTCCCTAAAAAGTTATTCTGGATAAATAAAATGCTATTTCTTTGAAATCATATTAGAAATACAATAAATACATTGCAGGTTGCCATTTAATGTTATCAGTGCATTTATGTCAGGACAGTGCTGCAGATCACATGATCACATTGGGACTTATCTACAGTAGCAGACACAGAGCATAGACAGTCTACAGAGTGTCGCTGTCTTCCGGAAGAAAAGGTAAATTCACATTCGGCATTTTTTAAGCCAATTAAACCTCAAAAAAGTTTCACTGCATTGCTTTTTTGGCTCTAAATACTGAAATGTGACTTTTTTCATTTTTTACACTCATACACAGGCTATGTTCACACTGCGTATGAGTCCGGCCGTAGTGCGAACCGCGAATATACGCACGTAGTTTTGAGGTTGATGCGTTCGCTTGAAAGTATACGATTTACGTCCGCACAGTGCACACTACGTATGAGCTTAAGGCCGGATAATATGTGGCGCCGTGAAAAATGAACAAGACCATTGTTTGAGGACGGAAATGTTGAAACTCACGCCCGTGGATTTCCATGCGGTCCCGTACGAAGTACTTATTTCAGCCAAATTAAACTTGATTTTTCGATCCAAAAGGTTCTGTGAGTTTTATTGGGCTGGGTGAAGATTTCCAAGTAAATGACCTGCCTCAGATCACTTCCAAACAAGCTAGGGAAGCATAACTGTACTACGGGCATATGTTCGCAATTCGTACGCATCCGGCAGCATGGTAATGTATGGTAATGTATGCTGGTAATGTATGCTTGGGGCAGCCGGCCGGGGGGCCGGGGCTGTGGGTGGGCAGGCTTTTGGCCAGCGGCGTAGGGGTTAAAAGGGCCGAGTCCCATACCCACAGCGGATCTATTGCGTGCATGGGACCCATTCAAATTCACAGTACTGGATCCGCAGCGGATTTCGCTGCGGATCCGGTAGGTGTGAACGTACCCTAAGGCTATGTTCACACAACGTAAGAGACCGTCCGTTCCGTGAGATAATAAAAAACAATTAATTGCATACATGTCATTACCTTATCTGTCTCCTTCTCTCAGTTTCGAGCTGCTGCTTTCTGCTAAGGACAAAAAACTGTGTGAGAGCTGTTCAGTCCATTTCTGTTCTTAACGCCCTCCTCCCTCCCTTCCCTGGCAGGCTTTTTCTGCATTTTTGTAGCTTCCTTGTATTGCTGGGGGTTAATCTGAGGTCAAGTTGCTGATAAACTCAGTGATAGCTCTCAATTCTTTACAAAGTTATTTACATCAGCTATCTGGAAAGGAGGGGGTCGGGGGTCAGAAGCAGAGATGGACTCAGTAGCTCTCACTTAGTTTTTGTATCTGTAGCAGAAAGCAGCAGCTCAAACTGAGAGAAGAAGACAGATAAGGTAATGACATGTATGAAATTAATCGTTTGTCTCCAGGAGGGGGGATGATTCAACCTACAACCCCTTTAACTTTTAATATGTTGCTGCCCTTAGTGTGAACTATTTGTACCTTTCCGCACTTCCCGGTTGTCCTCAAATGTCATCTTAGGGTCCCAACTGAGTGATCCCACCTACACTTCTGACAGTGACAGACAAGTAATTGACTGAGCAGGCCGTTACTGGCAGACAAGTACATCTTTAGGCTGGGTTCACACTACATATATTTTAGTCAGTATTGTGGTCCTCATATTGCAACCAAAACCAGGAGTGGATTGAAAGCACAGAAAGGATCTGTTCACACAATGTTGAAATGGAGTGGATGGCCGCCATTTAATGGCAAATATTTGCTGTTATTTTAAAACAACGGCTGTTATATTGAAATAATGGCAGTTATTTACCGTTATATGGCGGCCATCCACTCAATTTCAACATTGTGTGAACAGATCCTTTCTGTGTTTTTAATCCACTCCTGGTTTTGGTTGCAATATGAGGACCACAATACTGACTGAAATATACGTAGTGTGAACCCAGCCTGGAAGTGGAGGCTGAATCGTTCAGCCAGGACCCAAATATGACGTTGGGGCGCATGAAATGCCTATTAAATCCCATCATGAAGGAACTAAAGATAAATTGATGGAAAATTGCAGCAGTTTTTACAGTATATTGTTTTTCCGCCATTATTCTGTTATTTATTTATTTTATTATTATTATTTCAAATTAGTTTGCTTTGCAACAATATGTCTGAAGGATACCTTCTAGCGTTAAATATTCCCTTTAACTCTTGTGTAAACCACGTGCCATGCAAATTATAACTGTCAATCGTTTTTGAATGCGCATTGCACACTTTTCTAATAAATTCAGCTGCACATCTACATTATATCACCCTGACTAGATTTCTGAAGTGATAGAAATGTAATCTATTGTATTCAGGATAATGTCATAACACTTTACATTCCTATGTTTTCCTGTATACAAATAAAAGATAACTATGTTATTCAATAACCCAAACACACATGAAGCTAATGATTCTTCCCAGGGTCAACAGTCAGGCAGAGCAGTAAATTTATAGGGAAGCTTGAAGATGACTTGAAGAGCGAGTGGGCGGATATACTGCTCAATAAATTGAGTATTGTTTACTTGTGTTGCACTCACAGATTGAAATGTGCTGTGAGGTCACTTGGTAGCTGTTGTATCACATTGTGCCTAGTCTGTTGACAGTTCCAAGTCAGCTCCAGTGGCCTCACAGCAGGTTACAAATGAGAGTGAACACTGAAGTTTCATATAGCTAATAATAAGATCTCTTGGGAAAACGCTTCATGTAAAAGAGGAAGAAAGTTGAAGCTCATTGCCTGCACTTTTTCTGGGAGATAAATCATTTAGCCATGCTGCTGTGTTGACAAAAAGAAATTAGTGTGTTCGGTAGATAATGTAGACTTTCTTAGATCTTTTTACATCTATGTGTTTGCTTCTGTAATTCCTTGTTTTCTAACTATAAACAATGTTCATATTTTTTTCATACATTTTGGAAAACAGCAACTAATGTGAAGAACTCAGGGGGGAGATTTATCAAACTGGTGTAAAGTAGAATTGGCTTAGTTGCCCCCAGCAACCAATCAGATTCCACCTTTCATTTTTCAAATAATCTGAGAAATGAAAGGTGAAATCTGATTGGTTGCTAGGGGCAACTAAGCCAATTCTACTTCACACCAGTTTGATAAATCTCCCCCACAGTTTTTTTTAGCCTTCAAACTTGTGAACCATGGACATGGGAAAGATACTGCAAAAAACACTGGACTTCAAACACATAACTTCCATATACTGTATGCTGCCTCCGGTCCTGGTCATTTTGCTATAGAAGTTGACTAACTTTGTAAAAAACATTATTGACAGAAGAGTCTGACTTGTTAGCATAAGAAAACCAGATTCATTTCTGCTATTCATCTGGGGATTATCTACCTTTAGAAAGGTTAACTGCATTGCTTCAGCAGAAATGTGAAGACTATTGTGTTCTTATACCAGTAAAATAAATTATGGAGTAGGTTATGATTGTCTGAGGAATCCTTAAAGGCGACCTGCTCCAGTCATTCTCTATCGGACTCATCTCCGGTGAGCGCGTGCACGGCTTCTGACGGGGATTTCTCGCCGGCGGGACGGAGTTAGGGACTGGGACTTTGAGCAAGGGGAAAGTATAAGGGGCTCCACTAGGGGGTCGGGCTGGCTTCACCTCGGCAGTCGGGGTGACAGGTCCCCTTTAACAGAAAATTTTAAGGGGTACTCCTAGATTTTGTTTTTAATATAATGGTGTCAATAAGTTATACAGATTTGTAAATTACTTTTATTTAAAATGTTTATGTCTTCCAGTACTTATCAGCTGCTGTATGTCCTACAGGAAGAGGTGTATTTTTTCTAGTCTGACACAATGCTACCAACTCTGTTCGTGTCCAAAGCAGGAGAGGTTTTCTGTGGGGATCTGCTACTGCTTTGGACAGTTCCTGACATAGACAGAGGCGGCAGACTTGAGATTTTTTTGGGGAGACAGTAATGTGTGCAGGGCCAATTGCATTGAAACAGCCCTGCACACATTAAAAGCCCTTTTAAAGTCAGGAACTTTTATATACGTTCTTGCTGCATGGGGTATGTGCAGCAGAAACCTATAAAGTTGTATGGCTGACATGAAGGGGTTAAGGAAACTGTCATGTTCCGAACTGATGACATTCATATTTTGCTGCTAGTCAAAGGAGACACATGGTACCTTTGATAAATCTATCTCAGCTTCCAGAACATGAAACAGTGCTTTAATACTCTGGGAAGCGGTGCCATAGAGACATTCCCATGCTCCTAAAGTGCTGAAGGCTATAACTCCTCCTCGCTCCCCTGCTTATCTTTGATTGACAGGGGCTTTGGAGCACCTCTTTGACACTTTGCACTAGCGAACATAAATATTTTCTATGTTACTGAGGCACAGACAAATATTTTAAAGATACTATGTGTCTCCTTGCACTAATATCTCTTTAACAATGATAGCAGTTTGGCCCATGAATTGCAGCTGACAGATTCCTTATAAATATCTTCTATTCTATACTTCTAAACATCCCATCTCCCTACCTTATCTTTACCCAACAGTATCAAATATTCTACTATAATACTAAATTACTTGATTTTGAACTTAAGATGAGGTGACTCTTAAACCTGGATTTTGGATGCAACACAGGTTCTTCAACCAAATATTGCAGCATTGCTTTGCCTGAATTGCTGCTAATAAAAACAACAGTGGTCCTGGCATGACCCGCAAGTTGGCACATCACAACCCGTGTTCCATCCTGGATGAATTTGTGGTGTCTATCAGGTCACTTATGTCCCACAATGTGACCATATTCACTTTCATTTGGTGTAATGCAGAAAGACTGAAACTTTGATCTTTCATTGTGTGAAGTGTTACAGCCATAGAGGAGTGCTGTAACCAGAAAAAAGACTTGACCTCTCTATAAAGGTCCAAACTTTACTGAAAAGTCCCATTATCGAGTATAACAGTATTTCCACTACATCATTGATTTACTTGGACCTCGATTCACTGATCCTTTTTCTGTTCACATAGGTTTTTTGCATTGAGTATTTTTTAACTAGTAATTAATCTTCATTTTCATGTTCTAATTTATAAATTTTGCACACTTTTTGCAAATTTAAAGGTGAAAGTAACTAAGGTCTGCATATGGCAGTCTCCACTAAATATTAATTGCAAACTCACCAATCTGCCTGAACATTTTATTTACAGTCAGATTTACTAAATCAAAAATATATATATATTTTTGCATGTAATACTTACATGTGGTAAACACACCGGCAAAGACCCAGCACTGCCCATATTTTACCGGCATCTTGGAGCTATAATATTCCAGCAGGATCTCTACACTTCCAGTCCAAGCAGATGGTGATACCCCATACGTATAATCGTTATTCCAGCTTCCTGCCACAACACCATCATCATCTTTGCCATTTATCTATAAATATAGAAAAGCAAGTCATGAACTCCTTCTTTTGTAACATATAAAACATGCCAAAGAGAATTCCAGCTAGATAGTGTAAGTTTGTCAAAAGGTTATGGGAATCAATGTAGAAAGTGTCAACCATGGGAGACTTGTAAGACTGATGATCACAAGGAACAAAAAAAGCTCAGTATTTCTCAACCTGACTGTGCGGCATTCCATCGCCATTCCAACTAGCTTCATGCCTTAGTAAGTATCTGACCCACTTTTATGCATCATATTAATATAAGATCACTGTATTATTGTTATACTGTACTATAGTGACCCACTAGAGGGGTGGATCTTCTATAACATTATCAGGGATGTGATAGGTGGTCTATAACTTAAATACAAATCAGGCATTGCAACTATTAACCCAGGAAAAAGCCATTATGTGTGAAATGTACATCAGGTTTGGCTGGGTTCCTTTCCTTCCTTGTTCTGTTCTTACATGGTTCTCTACTTTGTTACACTATTGCAATTTTGCTCATATCTGTCCCATATGGTTGGTTGCCCATGTAGGCCTTGTTCTAGCAAGCATTAGGTATTACAGTTCACCTTTTATTTTATTTTCTCTGCTGTCAGGTGTGCAGACCCATTCAAGGCATTGATTGTTTTGTGCTGGTCTTGGCTTTACATTTGTAGGATTTCTACTCCCTATTATACTTACTTTTGTGCCAGTGCACTTACCACTTGTATACTTACACGTATGTCTGCATTAGGAAGGTAAAGGGGCCTCTCCCTTTAATCTGTTGTGACCCTGTTGTCTATATACAGTTTACCTTTTTAATCTCATGCTTTTATGCTGTTTTTAATGTCTCAATAAAATTTTATGCCTTTACATCTGTGTTTTTGTTTTGTTTTTTAATTTTGTTTTTGATGTTATTGTGACATGAGGGTCCATTATGTAAGGTCTTGGTAGGATTCACTAGATAAATAGATGTAATATTAAAAAGTAAGGCCATCCATGCTATCATGTATCTCTGAAGTCTTCTATAAGAGGCAGTCTACTCAATTAGTTTAATCATTTTACATTCTCTCCTACTATTACACTCTACCATTTTACATGCGTTTGAAACAATGTTAAGATGCTCCCCTCAATTAGGTCTCAAGTCAAGTTGTATGGCTTCCCCAGAGCTTCGCAGGATCTTTGATGCCATGGGCAATTATACTCTCTTATTACTCAGTCAATGAATATAAATGACTTAATGCTGAGCATCAAATATTGGCCTGCCACTTTCCATCACACCGAACTAAAGGCATAATAACACATTTCTTCTCATAATCTATTCCTCATTCTTTTTCAACAACAGAAGAAAGGTATAGGAGCAAATTTAAAGTTTTATACTTTTTAATTTAAAAGTATGGAAGAATAATATGGCTTCTTATAGTACGGGAATTGCTTTGACACCCTTTCTAGCCTAATCTGGAATGGGAAGTGTTCTACGAATGAGGCAAGGTTGTACAAGGAGCTTTCAGAGAAATGTCTTATGTAGCTTGAGTTCTCTTAGAATCTTACATTGATTAAATATACTAGGTGTAGGCGGATCACATCCTTGTGGGAGTCACATTAATGTCTAGCTGTCATTCAGGAGCCTCAGTCATAGAACCACAAAAGCCAATGCCGCAGCTATTATATATATAGTAAGGTTGAAAGAAGACAAGAGTCCATTAAGTGTAGCTCTACTATGGAAGCTCTACTGTGTTGATTCAGGAAGGCAAAACCCATTTTGAGGCAGATGCCAGATAATCCCTAGATCAACATATCACCAGAAATCTAGTAATACAAATGATTTCCCTAATTTGTGCCAAGTGGTGGTATTTATAGTAGTTAGCACACTAGAGCCATAGAGCAGCTGCATAAAGAGCCACTGATCGTCTGCCACTATTGTACCCATTAAAGGGGTTATCCAGTGCTACAAAAACATGGCCACTTTCCCCCTACTGTTGTCTCCAGTTTGGGTGGGGTTTTGAAACTCAGTTCCATTGAAGTAAATGGAGCTTAATTGCAAACTGCACCTGAACTGGAGACAACAGTAGGGGGTAAAGTGGCCATGTTTTTGTAGCACTGGATAACCCGTTTAAGGTGTGCAAACTATGATGTATTCCAGTACTAACATCATCACAAAATATACTCTTATTCGCCATATAACATTGTACATAAAATCGCATCAAATAGAAAGGAGGCTACTTATTGCTTCAACAATGCCCATGCAAAGGAATATTCAAAGTCATCATATACTCTAGCGATATCTTCCATGGTACTGCACTTATGCTTACCCCTCCAGCCAGATCATAGATTTCTATGAGCCGAACATACATTAAAAAAGACTTTTAAGCTACTGGATACTTTGACAGAGTTGAATAAAGAGGTCTGCCATACTGTTCTGTCAAAGGAAAAGAGAGGACCGAGGCAGATATTTTTGGCAGATAGATCCAGATGTATGGAGATGACAGATAATAACAGGAATTGTGATCTGTGATGTGTGAAGCATTTTAATATATAAATGAATGCACGTACCACCGCTGATCCAATACGGCTGATCTTTATAGGATTTCCCCTGCCGGAAAGATCAAGTTCAGCTTTGTCCATTAAAAACAGGCAAGTATCAAGTATCTGTTCTTCAAACTGTAATGACATGAAAGGAAAGGACATGAAGTTATAGTCATGTAGAGTTGTGAATTACAGCAACAAATAATAGAGCATCCAGGGTAATCCTCTTTTGGTACTTAATGTACAGTATGCCTTGAACAAACTAGATGAAATGTTTTGTTTGCACTTGTGGTTCTCCATTTTACCATGGAAAATGAATGTTTTAATAAAAGAGATAAAGTCTATGATCTAAAGATCTAAATGACTACCATTAATTAGACTATTAATATATCTGACGTGTGTCAATTTCACTGCACCTGACAAATGAATTATCCGTAGTTTTTTTTTTTATTAAAAAGCTGTTGTTAAACCTCCAGGGTCTATAAGATGCTAAAATATGGCCTGAAAAAGCCTGAACAAAGGCATAACTTTAAGCTTCTGGGTCCCAATACAAAATCTCTCAAAAGGTCCTCTACCCACTATGTGCCATTCATAATACTGATGTCATCTTATGTAAAAGTGGCTGGAGGAACTATGGGCCTAACTTTGACATCTGCCCCCTTATTGCTATATGCCTGCGACATGACCCTTATTAATAAGGTTTTATATCATATCAAGGGGTATATTATAATAAAGACATCAAGCCTACTAACCAATGATGATATATGTAAGTGATTACAAAAGTAGAGCAAATGCATATTTATTGGGTAAAACTGTACAATTTAAAGAGGCACTAGTACCCTGTTGGGTCTCTGCTAGCCTAGAGACGAGATATGATTAGGCTTGAAGGCATAAAGTTTAAACATGACATCCTGCAGCACATTTGCTGACAGGTTTTGCAGCTGGGCCTATAGATTCTATATACATTTAGAGTGGCAATAAATGTGGCAACTGGACAGGCCAATGAAGTGTTGTAATTTGGCATTCTTGGAAATCCCTTGCTGTGTGTACAAAAGCACTAAGCTGAAAAATGCCCAGTTAGAACTCCTGCCATTGAAGGCAAAACATGTGGTCATAGAATGTCTTAAACATATCGCTGAGGTGTGATATTCCCCCTATATCACTTCTGGGGGTTACCGATTTTTGTATATGACAGCTCCCCAAATCGTCAACCCCAGCTGTCATTGGATCCCAAACAGAACCCAGGCTTGTTGCTAAAGACAATACTGTCCCAGTCTGTAACAATCAAGGATTCTCAACAGAAAACAAAAGAGTGTAACAACCCGCAATAGCTAAGACATTCAGTTTTCATAATATAGATATTATGGTATGGTATTATAGAATGGTAAAACGGCTATAAAACAAATAGAGAAATTAGGTTCTTAGCAAACCGTTTGATCAAATAGCATGTAACAGCTCACCACGTCAAGGTGACCTTTAGAGGGGTGATCCTACACTGACACTGGCCTCTCTAGGGCCAATACAAAGTCTACACACTGGGAATGCAGGATCCATCTAGTCTCTCCATGCCCAGTGTTTAGGCTTACAAGTAAAGAATTTTAGGGCCTAGTTTGGAAAGACCCAGTGTCTAATCAGACCACAGCTCTAATATTCTACTAGATATAACTGCATGGCCAGTTTTGCTGCAATTGATCATTTCAGCAGGTGCATTATTTTTCTTTTTGTCAATAGGTGTGTTTTAGCCTAAAAACTCCAGGAACCCCCTTTTTTCTATGTACAGATTAGTTGACTAATACAAAAAAGCATCAGTTGTGGAAGCCCATCTACAAATAAAAATATATAGATTCCATAACATTAGTATGAACAGTGTGAATGCACCATAAGGACAAGGCCATATAGCAATGTTTTTGTCAATTTTGGATTAGTCTACAGCATTTATCTGCCCGGCATTCCCGCTAATAGATGAAAGTCCTCTATTTTAACAGCAGAATTCCCTATATCGATATTTTAAAATGAGTTTTCTAAACCAAACAACTTTCATATATAAGTATACATTCTGCAATTATAAGTCAGCAACCCCTTTCCCTACTAGCATTGTCTATATTATGAAATCAGGAAAACAAATTTGCAAAGATATTCTCACCTGTCCATATTCCCAGCTCCTTGTCTTCATATTGGTAACTTCTCCATGAAAAATCACACCAACATCATTCATGACATATTCTTCTATCTCTTTTTCGTCATCCATGTACACAGCATCCTCTGTTTATGGTAGCAGAAATGTTAAAAACTTAATATAAAAATATAATGGAACAGAAAAACAGGAAGGCACAGATGTAAATGTAGGCTATGGTCCAACTGTGTTCACACTGTTTTTTTGTGGCAAAAATACAGCAGTATTTTCATAATTACGAGCGTAAATAATAATCATAAACATTACTTCTGGCCACATTTTCTTTAAAAAAAACATTTTGTGAACATACCCTAAAACTGTTGAAAAACTGTCATTTTTTTGTTTCTTTAGGCTATGTTCACACTACGTATCTTTCCGGCCGTAGTGCGAACTGAGAATATACGCACGTAGTTTTGAGGTTGATGCGTTCGTTTGAAAGTATACGATATACGGCCACACAATGCACACTACGTATGAGCTTACGGCCGGATCGTATACGGCGCCGTGAAAAATGAACAAGACCATTGTTTGAGGCAGGGCCGTTTCTAGAGACTGGCGCTGGTGGTTCCACTGAGCTGCGCGTACCCCCGGCCACCCGAATTGAATTTACATCTACCACTAAGTGATATGTGTCTTATCATTTACCCTGAAAATACAGTTTAGTGCAAGCCATTGTGTCTTGTTTTCGAAATGAGTTTTCATGAATAGAGAACAATGTCTCCCTCCATCACCTATGGAAACACTTGCTTCCTGGCTCATATTTTGTTACACTCTGTTGAGCTTCTCTTGACACTTTTATTCCTATTTCATGGTCCAAATTATATTTAAGGTGGGTTTATGTGAAACAGCTTGTAGCCTACCTTTACACCAAGGGTTGAAGAGAATGTATGTGTCTGTGTCAGACCTTCGGGGGGTCCGCAGTATTCCATAAGGGGTTAACACAGCAATATACATGCGGAATTTGCCTATGATGCAGTTTGGAGCAGACAATATTCTTAAAGTGACAGAGTTGTAATCATTCAAAATCATTTTTGCTCCCCATTTTCCTACTTCCAGTTCCTCCACAATAGGGATTGGTATATATGTGCCTTTGCTCTGCTGAGGGTATCGACCTGAAAAAGAAAATCAGATATTTAAAAAAATAATACAGCTGTAGAGGCCACACATAGCGCTGGTGTGCTACGTTATTGGTGTGGTTCAGGCTATGCCAATAGTGCCCCATACAGGCTCTATACAGAGCCATACTACACTAATAATATAGCATGCATAACATAATAAAGAAGAAATAAATGAAATAATGTTCTGTATTACATTAGTCGTCCTGAGTGGGCCTATAGACATCTCTGTAACAGAGAGCAGAATGTATAAAAGTAATATAAACACTTTAAACAGTACCTACAGTACTCCACATAATTTACAGTACCAGTCTCTGTATGGTCAGTGGGCCTTTTGTGCTCCCTATATTCAAGAACCCAGGTAAATTTATAACCTATGTACTGCTTACAGGTATATCCCTGGACAGACTAAAGATTACCTTATGTTTGTAACATAGTAAAATGTTACACAGCATAATTGCAAATGAGGACGAGGGGCCTAAAAGTTTCAATCCCTATCAACTTCAATGAGTCGTTTGGGTCTATTGGGGTTCCCTTTTGGTTTATTCCATAAGTTGTATGGCAACAATAGCCCTGCATGCTTGCCATTAAATGTGGTGGAATTGTGGAGGGAAATTTCAACACAAAATAGTGCTAGTAGGACAAAATGGAATTGTAGTTCAGTTAACTATGATAGAAATTAGTTAATATTGGGATAAGGGAATTTTCCAGAGTAATATTTTTGTTAGGCCAGATTAAAAGACATTGGGGGATATTTTCAAACTGGTGTAAAGTGAAACTGGCTCAGTTGCCCCTAGCAACCAATCAGATTCCACCTTTCATTTTCCAAAGAGCCTGTGAGGAATGAAAGGTGGAATTTGATTGGTTGCTAGGGGCAACTCAGCCAGTTTCACTTTATACCATATTTGATAAATCTCCCCCATTGCGTACATCATTGCATACATCAGTCTAGTGCAACCACACTGAAGGGCAACTATGTTGGATCATATAAGTCCAGTGTCATGTCCCACTTCAGCTTGTGGTGCATTGAATGGGAGCAGGTTTCTTTCTTAAAGGGAATCTGTCACTAGGTGTATGTTGCCTTAAGTGATTGCAGCATAAACTAGTGATATAAATGCTAAACAGATTGGTGTATTACTTGTATAATTCTGATCAGCCATTCTCCTAATATGCAGGAGAATAGGATTCTTGACACACCCCTCCCCCCACCATCCAGCTGCTGAATGACATCTGCCTGCCTATACACAGAATGGATAGATAACTGCCAATCAGCAGCTGGTGGGTGAAGTTTTCTGCTTCTCATGAATATCTAGGACTACTGGGCTCACGCTCATAATGAAGAGGACTTATTGTCCATGTTATTCAGGAGGATATCTCTGAATCAGCTGCACAGAACAATGTAAGTGATACACCATCCTGTTCAGCTTCTCTGTCACTAGGTTATGCTACCCTTAGATAGGACAGCATAAACCTACTGACAGAGTCTCTTTAAGGTGCCTTAATACTTGCAATAACTGTCGTCTGAACGATTTTTCGGCCGACAGTTTTCTCTCCTTTCCTCCCTATACACATAAACTGTCATCCAATCACTGTATTCTTTATGTATTCATGTATAAGAAATCTGAAAATGTCCGACATATTTAAAGCTGGGTAGCAGTTGATCGAGGCTCCAAACAGGTCCTCCAACTGCAGTGTTAGATCAGCCTAAGCATTGTCATCCTAAAATCAATGCATTCTAGACAGGATACTTTTCTATGACTCTGCATTAGAAGCTGCTATTTAAAGTAAATACAGTATCTATACTATTACAGTATGAGTTACGGTCAATACTCAAGTATATTTAGAAACACATTTACAGGATTTCTTCATGGTTAGTTGTTATTTCATTCATGATTATATTTGGTGCATTAAGAAATGCACATGACTCTGATCAATAACAATGGATTTTTAAAATTCCTGTTACACAATGTTACCTAAAATAGCTAACCCCATTGTATATATCCACTTCCTCCCAGCACCATCAATATGAATTAGATTAAAGAGACAATTTGTGGATATAAGAGAAATAAATCATCTCTCATGGATGTGAAAGAAATATGAGATTGTGGGATAAAATAGCAGTGACTGTATGGAAGATGCTTTATCAAAAGACAAACACAAACTGACTTCAGAAGATAGATGCTGGCAAAAATATAACCTGTCGTCTGAGCGTTTTTAAGGCAGTGAAGAAACAAACTGTGTAAGATTCAATAAAATGTGCAAATCATGAAAAATAGGTTGCATGTAATACATATGCAATACACTCAGGTTATGACCATGACACACATCTAATAGCTGAAAATAAACAGAAACATTGGTTTTCTCCTAGCTAATTGCTTGGTGCTAGATACTTGGCACATTGCAATCTGTTCTATAGCCTCTTTACATCATATTAGTGGTCTGATTGTCTTGTCTTGGGTATTGAACTATACATTTCGTTCTTTTTTAGACACTATTTGTGTTAATATTGTTGGTAAATTATATTGTAATAGCAATTTAAAAACTATGGTGGACTACAAAAAAATTCAAGTCATCAGTAGGTCATAGAAAGAACAATAAAGGCTCTTTTATGTGACCCAACACTGCTACAATAATGATCGCTGACTTTGGTGGTCGACGCTTGTTTGCTGAGCTTGCACAAGGCTCAATCAATTGTATGGCGGCATGAGTATTGATCAGCCGCTGATCAGGCATTTTCTATCCACACAGAACATAAGTAGAAATATTAAAGGATACATATCACTTTGTCAATGCGAAAGTATACGCTGTGAAAATGCTGACAGGTAGGCTGTCTCTCCTGACACAAGTGAGGTAGGGGAACTCCCAGAAGTGCCATAGACTGCATTATAATGCATTTACAATACAGTCAATGGCACTTTCAGAAGTTCCTGTACCTTACTAGCATCAAGGGAGACTTGTTGGCATTTTCATGGTGTATCCCGCCATGCCAGTAAAGTGATAGATAATCTTTAAAGAAGAGGACTTTAGCATAGAATTGCCACTCTGTAAACTGACAAAGGCAGGGGAGTGGGCTGGGTAAGTATACCTCTTTGTTATGTTCCCCGCAGCCCCATTTATTGATAATATATTTCTGAAAGCTCATCAGGTTAGTTTACAAATAAAATAGGATGAAGGGCCCCTATGCTCCAAAAGTTTGCAACTATAAAAAAAAAATTGAATACAATCTTATTCTAGATTTTTAAATAGATTTTTCTGGGTCACACCGTGTTGTACACATTTTTTTTAATTTATTTTTTACAAATTATCAAAAACAGCTAAATTGCTAAGAGTACATTTATTACATGTGCAAATGCAGTGCAAAGTATTATAACTAGAGATGAGCGAACCGAGTTCGGGTTCAAGACGATCTGAACCAGATCGTTTGGCATTTGATTAGCGGTGGCTGCTGAACTTGGATAAAGCTCTAAGGTTGTCTGGAAAACATGGATACAGCCAATGACTATATCCATGTTTTCCAACATTTCGCTAATCAAATGCCGAAAGTTCGGGTTCGGATCGACTCGAGCATGCTCGAGGTTCGCTCATCTCTAATTATAACCTATTCGCAAAGTGTGTTCTAGGAGCACTATTTTACCAAGAAAGATTACAATCTGCTGCTCCTCCTCGAAAATATGCATCCTACTGGTTTTATTATTTTAACATTCCAGGGTTGTATCACAAGAAGAGAATAATCTGAGCATGGATAGTATGGATAGTACAAAGAGAGAAAGCAGAAAATGGAAATGAATAATACAACATCACGGGGCAAGATAAATATAATATCCAGAGTTCTGAGGAACTGAGTAATCCATAACCTTATGAACGTATTGACTATCATTTATGTAAATATGTATATAGGATTCTGATTTTTGTGGTATACCTATTTGTCTGTTTGTTTATAATTTTCTCCTGAGCACCTTATCTAGAGTAGGGATTGACACCCTGGTTGGGGCCACCCTATTAAGGAGGTGGGCACCCCAAAAGGCAGGGGAAGACCACAGTCCAATAAGAGCAGGGTACACATCCCCTGTGTCCTGTCCTTGCCACATGACCCATCCATCCATAATCTGGCCATTTATTTCCCTACTCTATATGTAATATAGCACAATATTTTGTAGTAATTTGATGTGATGTGTTTTGGTGCGAACGATTGTTGAAGCATGCGCCTTTTAAACAAATCAATAAACGTTATGTTTTAGAGTTCATTTGACCTACGGTGGTCTCTTCTCCTTGGTGAATATAATATAAAATAATCCTGAGATTTGAAAACTGAATAATCTTGCAGTTTTCATTCTCACTGATGGAACTAAAACCAAGCTAAGACTTTCCATTGTTTCTGTGTCACGTTTAGTAATGTTTCACATTCATCTCAAGGGGAGAGACTGTGTCTATTGTCATCTGTGTTCATGGGTCTTGCTTTAAAACATGTCACTAAATGCAGTTAAGAAGAGCCCAGGCAATATGGCAGCCCCCATAACATTGTGAAATAAAGAAAATTACAGTCAGAAAATAGATACAGATTAGAATAAAAGAACAAATTTTTAGTATCTGACTCTAATCAATCAGTAAAAGAAAATTTCGGTGACACAGACCCTTTAATATACTGCACCTCCTTAATAAGGTATACTTCACTGTTCCCCTTAATACACTGTGCCCACCTCTGTGAGTGGAGAAGAGAGTGCATAGAAGAGAAAAGAATAACAAAATACAATACAGTAACCCTTGGATGACTACAGCTGTGCAATATATACAGAAAAAAATACATAATACGGACATCTAGTGGCAAAACTTATACATAACTTCATCACCACTTTACTTTCGAAATACAAGGCTTTCGCGAGGGGTGTTCAAAGCAGAAACACCCGTGGTGGGACACCACATGTTAACCCCTCCTTAATAAGATATAACATACTGTGACTACCTGTCTGGGGCAAAGAAACCCAGCATTTCATAAACACAGCATCTCTGTCAGAACAAAGCTGCTGACAGAGATGCTGTGTATCAGGCAAGACCACTCCCCCCCCCCCACCACCACCGCCTTGCACCCAGGTAAAATTTAGGGGTGCACTCTAACTTGTCAAGGTTCTTTCACTCTGTATTTTATAGGTTGTAACTTGAAACCAGATTTTTTTTTTTTTTTTTGTCCTTCCAGTTTTTGTGGTTTTATGAAGGTATGTGCATGTAGACATAGGTCTAAGTAATATATATGACCATCTATGTATGCAGATTCACTTTGGTGCTTGGAACTTTCTGCTTGGGTCACACAACGTACATTTTATAACAAGAATGGCCATTACTTTCAATTAAAACAATGGCCGTTCTTTTCATAGTGAAATGGGTTGCATTGAAGTCAATGCAAACAACAGCAGTTATCAACACAATGTATTGAACAATAGCCGTTGTTTCATATGGCCGTTGAACTAATGAGCATGTAAATTATTTCCAGCCTTTGCGCATTGATTTGTTTTGAGTGCCAAATAACGGCCGTTGTTTATACGTTGTTTGAACATAGCCTTAGCCTCAATTATGTGTTTTTATAAAATTTTTATAACCTTTTCGAAAACTCTCTGGATCAGTGAAAATATTTTAATCCAGGCTTACATATGACTGTGTAACTGTCATCTCCGCAATGCAAATTTCTATTTTTTTTGTTTATTCAACACATCATGTTAACTTACAACTGCTACAGCATATTTACTATTACGCATAACTTATAATTTTTGATTATTTGGAATTTCTTCTCTTTTGTTCTTGCTCTTTTATTATTTCTACTATTGAAAAGGAAAAATAAAGGTTATTGGTGGAATAATACAATTGGTAAAGGGTATTGAATAGGAACCATGTAACCAGAAAAGGATTTTAGCTGCCAACTTCCCTTTAAGTATATTTTTAAGCACTGGTAAATATGAAATATATTTTATTGTTCACTGGTCCATGGCACCTGATCAAATCTTTAAAGCATGTACAAGCCTTAAAGGGAAGAAACACGCAATGTGGACAAAAAACATTATGAGAAGGTCTGAATTCATATCTGAACTAAGCTGACATCCTAAAGCACTTTTTATGAATTGTTTACCAAGCCTACTGCATCATAAACCAAGCACTGATGTGTAAATCTAGGAATATTGGAGAATTAAACTTAGATAAGTATTGTGTCAAGCCAGAAGCCTGGGAACCTTCTCATTTATTATTAAGCATAGAGGAAAACTGTACAAATTGGTAAAATAAGTGAAGCATTCTGGTATTCCATCAAAGTTAATTTATTATGCTAACAGCAATAACTGAAATATTGATGAGAAATTTTTAATTTTGGTTCAATACTAGACGACCTTTGTTTTGCATTTGCATTTTTTTCTGATCTTAATGCTATAGATTAATATGTGTTGTAATGAGAAAACCAATGCAGAGTTCTAGAATGTATGATTATTTAATCTCACATTTATCCTCATGCTAGCAATGATCTTGAGAGGTAATCAGGGGTAAATTTACCTATAGGCACAGGTGACCTGACCTGTGCCAATAAGCAGTGCTGCTAAAGAAAGAAATTACTGTACATATGACTACAATGAATAGTGTGTATTCACAATCCTACCTTATGTCTCTATATGTTCATTAGGCACTCAGGATTAGAACACTAAGGAGGGGTAAAATAAGAGCAAGTAAGAATGTTATATGTTGTGCACCCCAAAGTTATGGTCCCGTGAGAACAATTATAGGCATAATTTAGAATAAACCACTATTTGTATTGATGAGAAGCAGAACTATTCCTAGCCATAATATAACTCATATACAACATTTTTTCTCGAGATTCCTGCTCTGCAGCCCTATCTTCTTAATTTACAGTTGATCCTGATCTAGTGGGAGGAGAGTAGCTGCTATGATGGCTGCTATACATGGCGTACACAGAAGACAAAAATTCTCTACCCTGGTTACCCTGGTTAAGCTGTTGGACTCTGGGCTGCCATTTTGCACCTGCACCTACACACCAGGTTACACTTGTGCTATCCAAACCCTGAGTGCGGTGCCCATTTGTCCGGGGGTGGGTTTCAATGCCACTCCAGGCTAAGTGCCCAAGTAATCAAACACCCACAGAGCTGCGTCAACACAGCATAGGTTACCCTGGCATACTGCACCCACAAGTAGCCCCAGAACGAGCATGGACGATGGCAAAGAAGCATACAGAGCAACGATAGAGAGCAGGTGCAGAACCAGGATGGTACAGCTGGTGGTGGGTATCATCCGGTGGTGTTACAAAAGCCTTGGTTTGCTGTTGAGTGTATACTTGTAAAAGCCTCATCCTCAATGCTATTGGGCCTTCTCTCCCATAAAATGAATTTGCGGGCCTGCCATCAATTTAGACAGTGTCCTCTATACATTCCCTCTACAGCGATGCAGAGAAGACTGAAGGCTGTTTAACTGTGGCCAATTGAAAAGCTACAGGAAATCCATAAGGACTTTAAAGTTGTTAACAGCCTTTGACAATCCATTTTTGAATGATCCTGTGAAAATAGGCTGATTGTAGCTTTCTATTCTTGAGTGTGCCTCCACGCATACCGGATCCGCAGCTGATTTCACGCTGCGGGTTTGCAGTGAAATCCGCTGCGGATCCATGTAGTGTGAAGGCCTATGGGTTACATATCTGCAGCAGAATTTTCATTCCGCTGCGGATATGTAACCTGGCCCCTTTAAAACCCGCAGCCTGCAGCCTCCCAGCATCTCCTGGCGGTCAGTAGAGATGAGCGAACCTGCCGAGGTTCGGGTTTGTATGAACCTGAACTCTCGGCTTCTGACTGCCACTGTCTGCCCGCTCCGTAGAGAGTGTGAATACAGCCGGAGGACCGCCTGGAAAACTGGGAAACAGCCGATGGCTATGGCTGTATCCCAGTTTTCCAGCGGGCAGACAGCGGCAGTCAGAAGCCGAGAGTTCAGGTTCATACAAACCCGAACTTCGGCAGGTTCGCTCATCTCAATAGGTCATTCCTATAAATCAATAGGTCATTCATATATCACTTGGACATGCAGGGTCCTCCACAGACAGAGACGCCTCGTGTAGGTTATGGAGGCCACAGTGGGGAAACCCCTCTATTATTTTAGAGTTCCCTTCCACAGCTTTTAAAAATAGAGAACCTATTTACGTACCATGTGGCAGCACATCGCTTCAAATTTTCAATATGGATAACTACTAATTAATTTTGCATAGCAATTTGAAGCCTTAACAGGTTCATTTAGTCTTTTTTTTTAGACAGGGTCTAGAATATGGCAGGCTGGTCAGTATTGATGAAGTTAAGATGGACAGTTCTAAAACATCACTAAGGATATTTATTTACCGAAGCTCCAAGTGCAATGCATTTCCTCTGGCCACAAGAATCATATTACAAAGTATTGCTTCAGTCAAAACACAAGAAAAAAAGACAACCACGGAATCTTCTCTTTTCGGAAAATCCTATTGCATTTTGGGTGTCTACCAATGACTAAGTGGTTCATAATGATTTTCTTCTGGCTAAGATAATACATACATTCTTTATAAATCAGCTGTGTTGTCTTCTGCCATTTTTAAGATTTATGCAGATACTGAGTGTACCATTAACTCTAGACTAGAGCAGAGGAACACTAGCGATGGGATTATTTATGGATGTTTGTACCATCCCGCCATTCGAACAAAGATTGATGATTACATTATCAGATCTAATCACACAATTTCCTTGTTGTCATTATTAGGACTATTATATTCAACAGGGATATTATTACTAATCTTTAGCTCTGTACGAATAGGCTGTTGGACTGCATTAGTCACTTGTATAACCTAATTTAATATGTTTAACTTTACTGCCTTGATACCAAACATAATTTTATATATAGATTTTGCAATTCAATACATGACAGCTCTGCACTCAAGACAGAGTAATCACTAGTGATTAAACAAAAATGTACTTGTAGAAATAGTATCGGGTCTGCTGATTTATGATAACACATATTATGGGAATTAGAAAAAGAGCTAAAAGAGGTCAGGCTTCCTGAAGTCATTGTGCAGGCAAATGAACAAGCAGTCGAGTAAGTAGAAAGTAAATGGACAAGAAATGAGAACTAGACTTGGACGTTTTAATAGTTTATTAAGGCATCTTTGAACACTAGTCTATTAGATGCTTTAGCTACAGCCAATGTTAGGCCACGTCTGGTCATACATACATAGGTAATCAAGGTGCACCTATTAAATAGGAGGTTGACAGATACCTTTTATATCACAGGGAAAAAAGGATTGGGCATGTTGAAATCTTCCTTTCCTGTTGGACTGCTGGGCATTCCCGTGCCAGAAGTCATCAGCTGTACTCACACAAGTTGGTGGATTTGGCTGACAGTAGATAGCAGAACCGCCCCAATGATTTATTACCATAATTAGCATACAGGAAGTGGCATTTTTATAAACCTTTCCCTATCTGTTTCAATACCATGGTTGTAATTTAGGGTCTTGAAAATTTGTGACAGATTTTATTTATTTATTTTTTTGTACAAAATCTTTTTAAAATTTTGTAGTGTAGATGGGTTGACAACACTACATCACCAATAGCATGTGGTACCATTATGTTGAGCACGTAGAATAGTTCTAGAAAATGTGTGAGATCACTTTTTCCATGCCTGAGGATCTGACAGTCATGTGGCAGTTTATATGAAATACTTGACCATCATGTGTATGGCCAAATTATAAGAAGCTCAGTCATCCAGCTGGTTAGGCTAATTGAGATTAATGGAAACAGATGTAAACAGCAATCCTTTCTTATGCATAAGCAATAACTGAGACAAGTGATGTTTGTTCTCATATGAATGCCATCACACACACCAAGCAGTACTTTTGCTCTCCTAGTGTGTTTTGATTCTATTAAAGGATTTCCCCCTGCATTAATGGTATACTGATTCATTTAATGTCTTATTCTTACAACAAAGACGTCTCTATCAGTGGTAAAGTGCTCCTGCCTTTGTGACTTCTCTCAATAACATTACTATTCCTTATACAATTGACTTTAATAGTATTAAACCGATATTAGAAATGAAATGACTACATATGAACACATATCCTCTTATTGGTTACTTACCAATAACATATTCCACCCAAAACTGATCCTTCTCTGGATTATATGGTCGATTAAAGTCAATCCTTATATCAAAGGTCTGTCCACGTCGTATGATGAGTTTGTTGTTGAAATATCTATCCGTGTGATGTTCTTTCTTAGTTTTTGCATACTGCTGCTTGAATAGCTCTATGTTCTCTACTTCTAGGTAATCTATGAAAATATAATGGATTATTGTTATCTGAAACTCTTCATGGATCATTTACACTAGACAACCTACGTCAGAAATTTTTTTACAATAGTTGAAATGTGTTATTTATACTGTAAATTAAACTATTATTGGATATTATATATTCTATTGTTCGAACTGGAGGGGTTTTGGCATGGATTCATTGTTATTTTATCTATTTATCACGTTTATTGAGCTATGCAATACACTAAACCTGCATTTCCAGCTGTGGTTACATGTTTATAGTGTCTTCTGTATGTATATATAGGACACAGTCAAAGATCCATTTCCAGGATCATATTGTAGGTTCAAGAAAAGTCATGTACAGTACAAAAGGTCAGTATCCCAACATTTTGCAGCCATGGCTGTTGATCTCTCCCACTCAATGTAACCATTACTAGGGACCGTGGGGACTGAATCTCCTAGTATTTACATGCTCAAATTCACTACAAGAAGGAGGCTGTAGAATAGTGCTCTTGTGATGCTGATGAAGCTTGGGCAACTCAAAAATATTTGGTAATTGGGGAGTCCTGCCTTGGAAGATCATGGAATCCAACTGTATTTTCAAGCCATCTGTAGAGTTCTGCCTATTGATAGCACACCTAGTATATGCAATTGTAAGTTGTTTATGGTGTGCCAACATCACGCTAGGAAACATTTTTTCCCTCCTGTATTAGCAAATTTATGGAATTTGTTTTTAAAAGTAGTCAAAAGTGAAAAGAAGACAAATCAATGGCCCAGAATTAATAAAACTGTGTAATTCTTTGACAATGCCAACTTAGGCTATGTTCACACTACGTATATTTGAGGCTGTATGTTTGAGGCTGTATAGCAACCAAAACAAGGAGTGGATTGAAAACACAGAAAGGCTCTGTAATGTTGTAATTGAGTGGATGGCCGTCATTTAATGGCAAATATTTGCTGTTATTTTAAAACAACGGCTGTTGTATTGAAATAATGGAAGTTATTTACCGTTATATGGTGGCCATCCACTCAATTTCAACATTGTGTGGATAGAGCCTTTCTGTGTTTTCAATCCACTCCTGGTTTTGGTTGCTATGAGGACCTGACATGAGGACCAAATACAGCCTCAAATATACATAGTGTGAACCCAGCCTTAAAGTAGATAGCCTTAAAATGTGCCAGTTTTATTAACTTTTTTCACAGGCTGATTGATAATTGTGGTGTACCTGTACACTGTCTACTTAAAATTTATACCAACTATTAGACTCAAGTCAGCCATCAGTACAGCTGTCCACAGCTGCAGCTCCGCAGCTCCAGATAGCACTACAGATGCACATACATAGCTATCCACATTTGCATCAACCCATTCAATGGATCATCTGTGCTGCAAATATGGGCAGCCCAATGGCTTAGCTGTGTTTTGTACAGCATGGATCACTGCCCCAACACAGACTCATAACACCTAAGGGTGTGTGTATAGGGCTATAGACACGGGCATACAGTGGGTAGCAACGATCGTTTCGTGTGGACTAGGTTAGATAGATGAAGTGTGGCTAGTCCACACGAAACAATCGCTATCCAAAGTTTGTCCATGTGTACGTCCTCCCATTCACCCCCTTGATGCCTTTTTGTACAAGGCTGTTTCATCAATAAAGAAGAATTTGCTACAGAATGGTGCAGTTTCTCCTTTACTTCACTGCCTTTCGTTAAAACCACACTGATTTTACTTGTGCCACAAACCTTTTTTTCAAATCTAAAGGAACTGTATCAAAAAAGTAGGTGAATCTCACAATAAATAAATATTGTGTAAGTCATGAGTGCCATATTTTGATGCAAATTGTTGCATTGTCAACATTGAAATAGTAAGCCTAAAGTCACCCTTTTACTTCAGAAACAAAAAAGGAAAATGGCATATCTGAAGACTCCAGCATGTAATGGGTGAGGAAGCCTATCTTTTAGGCTATGTCCGGAGCATGACCGCCATCTTGAAAGCCAACATATTGGATCTAGAGCATGTTTTTTCCCATAGGAAGGTGGTCATGCTCAGTGTGCTCTTCATGGTACTGAACACAGAGTTAAAGCCAAAAACAAAGCAACTTTCTGTGTTGATAACTTTTGATCCAAAGAAGATATTGCAAATTTGATAATTCTGTACTTCTTGTATGTTACATTTCCCATTGGTTAAACGGGCCCAATATAGAAGCTTTCAAGATGGCAGTCATGTTTGAGCCAGTGCCTAGAAGACAGACCCCCTCACTTCTGGTGACACTGTTCACATGTGAATGGTAGTTAGAATTCATCAGAAAAACACATTTTTATAGGCAAATCATCTTAATAAATACATATTAATCGCTGTGTTTCTGTATGGATTCTTTAATGTCCTAAAGAATGTTCTGCTCCAAAGTTCAAATATCGACTTTCTTTTTTACCTTTCTTATCAAAAGTTCTTGGCAGAACACCAAATGTTTCCATGATGGGGATTTCATCTTCATCTGCATTAGTTACATTTCGCGGAACTGACAATCGACCTTTATAGGTTTCAGCTTTCAACTTTGCCTCATTAGTTTGTGTTGGTGCTGACATTATGACAAACACTAAAATAGGGGAAAAAAATCAGATTTTAAAAACAATCATACAATTAATGAAAGTTCTCATTGATATACACTGTATTTTATGGACACTAGTGAAAAGCTTGGACACAACTTTATGGGGGACATGTATCATTTGGCGTATCTTTGATTTTCGGCGGAAAGTGCCGTTTTGCGAATATTTTATTCGCAAAACGGCCATTTTGCGAATAAAATATTCGCAAAACGACACTTTCCACCGGGTACGCCGGGGGGGGCGGGGGTGTGGAGGGAGCGGAACGGGGGAGCGGACTCAGAGTCCGCGCGATTCATTATCTTTTTCTGTTAAAGTTACGCCGAAAACCTACTCCAGTTCTCAGCTGGCGTAGGTTCTCAGCTGTGCGCACTGGCGCGCACAGGATTTATGTAGATGCAGTCCGCCTCTACATAAATCTCCGTAGCGCCGGAGCTGCGGGGGCATTTTTAAGTCCGGTGCAGAAAATGCCGGACTTAATAAATGTCCCCCTATGTTTTTTTTTTTTTCTTCCTACATTCTAGGTAGATATTAAAGACATTGAAATTATAAAGAAAAACATAGGGAATTAAGTAGTAAATAGAAAGGGTTTAATAAACAAGAATATATTTTATATTTTTGACTTCTCAGCCTAGCCCACTTTTGCTTTGATGACAGCTTTGCACACTCTTGGCATTCTCTCAATCAGCTTCAGGAAGTAGTCTCCTTGAAGGTATTCTGAAGTGCAGTCATAAAAAACATTAAAATCTATGATAAAATCAGCTCTCGTTTCGAGTAATGAACCCCATTAAAGTCAATGGGAAACTTGAGCATTTTTGCAGGGGACCAAAGCACTGCACAGGGAAGGTTGCCTGAAAACCTGGAAACCTCAGAAAATGATGGAAACAACAAGAAAATGGACAGGAATTGACTACTGACATCGGATTTGGGGGTAGTCATATAGAGTGTGTGTGTAACTGGTGCTTTTTTTTTTTTTTAAAGGTACCACATGTACAGGACACAGCACAGTGATGATAGGCATAGCTGAGCTACAGATCCCAGCCAGCCAAGAGAATGTCAGCAACAAGATAAATTGGCTGCTGACAGCTGCACTACAAGTCCAAGCCAGCAGCCATGAGTAGCAAAAAAAAAATGTTTAAAAAATTTTAAGCCCTTAGAAGGACTGTTGGGTTCTTTTTGTCGGATTCTTGCCTAACCACACACTAATTACCTACCTAACACTCTCCCTGACAGACAGCAGCTCTCTCCCTATTCTCATATAGCGAGCACCGCGGGACCTGATTCTTATTTGCCCAGGTCATCTGATCTGGCCAGCCAATCACTGCTTTCGACATGTAGGGTTAACACGTGATGCTACGAGCTCCCAAAGACTCTCCTGCATAATGATTGGCTGAGAAAAAGCTGCCAAACATGCAGAAAGAGGAAGATGCCATTATCTCGAGTATCGCGAGATGCTCGTCCGAATAATGAGCACCATCAAGTACCCTAATACTCGAACGAGTACCAAGCTTGGACGAGCATGCTCCCTTTATTCTGCGTCCAACTCATCCCAAACAGTTGATTGTGAAGGACTCTCCTTCCTGGTCAGACAGCTAACACTGCTATTTGGTGTTGGCATGTGCACTGTCCTCTTAGCCAGTTAGTGGCCGTAGTGGTGCCCTGCCACTAATTGTCCAAGTAGGAAGCGCAGGTGCTGACCCTAAACAGAAGAAGCACTTTAAAACAGGACTGCCTCAAGGAGAACAGTGGTTGCAGGAGCTAGGAAACTAGGTATAGTTGTGAACCAGTCCAAGCACATTTCTAGAATAGTAATACAAGTGATAGTAAAATAGAAAAATAGAAAAGTAATATAGAATAGTAAAATAGAATAGTAATACTGAGAACACCTCTTTAATAGTGTTCTTAAAGTGGCAAAGCTTTTAATTATAGCAAAACAACATGCTCTATACATAGGTTTACATTTAGAAACCCTGGGGTGATATTTACCATATAGCACAGTGGTCATTTTGTGGTGCAGAGGACCCACTTAGAAATAAGTCTGTTGCCAAATGCTTGTTTTGCAAATAATTTATTCACATCTGTGGTCTCTGCACCACTCACACCAGAGAGGCGGGGAGAGGGCGAGATGGTGGCTGCGGTCACTGGCACAGAGGTCACTGACTTTGCATGGGCCTGTTTTAAGATTTTCTTTCCCTGAGAAATTTCTGAACGGGAGCATTACCATGGGCATGGGATTTATGTAGAGGCATCGTGCAGGGTATCAACAGGCCATTTTTAAGGCCAGTGCACAAAATGCTGGTCTTAATAAATTTCCCCCCTAGACTTTAAAATTCTAGCAGCAAAGTACCAAACATATACAGACACAGAGTGAGAACTGCATGAGGATTTGGAGAAGGAAAACCAGGTGCTTGGCCTGAAAAGCACCAGTTCTTCACAGTAGTTTTAAATTAGCCGGCAATAAGCCTGAAGGAATACCACCTTCTTAAGGATAAAATGCTTACTGTCATCAGCTGTTGTCGTATTGTGTAAGGTAAATGCTAGAACATTTACCACTACTGATTTTTTAATATTTACTGAACCCTATGCAAAAAGTTCCCTACTCATAAAGTTACCATAGTACAAAATATGCCGCTGGATTCTGACACATCAGTTTCTTGCAAAAATTACAAAATGCAGATCCCTTTATATTCTTTTTTCATATAACTGTTCCTCATCCTTTTCATCTTAAACATGTGAGCTGAAACGGGAAAAGTATGTTCCTATAATAAAAGGCAGTAACTATATGCTAATAAATTTAAAGGATTCAAACTACAGTCGACTTCTTAGTAGAACTGAATAAAACTTTACTGGAACATCCATGCTTAAAGTTATTTGAAATATTTTCCTTAAAATGGAATTGTAGAGAAGACATTGAAACTGATAGGCTTGTAAAAGTTATAGGCTAGGAAAACTATTTACTGCATGGATCAATAAAAAAGGTAAAGTTAAAGTTATTTATATAAATAAAAAATAATCAAGAGAATCAATAAACAAGAAAAGTTCTACAACTTTCTGATATAGTGTGTGTTCATTGCTCACCATTACCAAACTTTGAGTTTTCTGTTTGTGAATAAGAATGCATTTCTAGACAGCAAACTGCAGCTGAGAAGTGGACACAATTGTTTTTAGTTTAGGCAATGCTCTGCGAGTTAAAGAGCCTGGTCTCCAGACTGTTTGTTAATATTCTGCTGATATATTTATCTCACATGATATTGCATTGACTGGATACATGTGTAACCACATATTTATCCATCTGTTACATGGCTGTTGATAATCTTTGTATTAACATCCTCTGATGTTAGTCCTTGATGATTATACAGAGATAAGTGGCCCTACATAGGCAGAAGAGGTCTGCCACAGATCCCCTTCCTATGTGCCACCAACTAACACTTTATGCTCCTATTTTCTTCATCTAAAATAGGGTCCTAGAAAACTGTGGTGTGTAAAAGCTCTGTGTCCCTCTTGATTCAGAACAACATAAAGTACTGTAGATTTCAGATGCTACAGGCATTTTAGAAAGGATTGAAGATATTACATACAGTATCATGGTGGACAGGAATATTGACTTTTTACAAACAGGTTGTGCAGTACTGGAAATTTATGTTATAAGGATGAATGTGCCAACTTCTATAAATGATAGAGACCAGGAAAGGTCAACTCTGACTTCTATAACCTTTATAATGCACTCTGTCTGTGGCCTTCTGGCTTTTATGGACCTGTAGCTGCTTAGTGACAATAATGCAGTAATAAAAATGATCATAATAATCTTTATTTATATAGTGACCAGGTTATAGTCTTAAAATATACTATAGAATGTACATTTTTCCATCTATATTAGTCAGTACTAATAGTGGTAGTTAAGGAACCTGGAAGATATTCAGGTTTGTAAGATTAAGTATATAGTAAAAGCATGGTCATACCTCGTCTTCTACTGGGTGCTTTCCCTTTTTTCTCCCATAAGAATTAACACTGTCTTGTAAAATTCTCTTTTTAGTGAAGTCTCCCTTTGCCACCCCTCCTCCCACCATGGCATCATTGGTTGCTCATCTCCGGGATCTCCACCCATTCCAGCTGACTAATTATTTTCACATTTCTCAGCTGCTTTCAAAATAGCCCGACTCTGAATAATATGGTCATTGCCTGCAAAGAGGAAACAGATGACAATTAGTGGGACACAAACAGAGGAACTGTTGTCTTACTTGTGAATACTTCAAGGCTTTCTGGTTAATAGGACACATGCAATACTCTGACATTGAATATGGTTTAAAAGTACCCAATGTGCTGTTTTTTAATGTAGTATGATATATATATATATATATATATATAGAGAGAGAGAGAGAGAGAGAGAGAGAGAGAAAAGAAAGAAAGAAAGAAAGAGAGAGAGAGAGAGAGAAAAGAAAGAAAGAAAGAAAGAAAGAAAGAATAAGAAAGAAAAAAAGAATAAGAAAGAAAGAAGGAAGAAGCTATGTGAGATGGATGGATACATAGATAAGCTTAGAGAAAAAGAAGGAAGGACGGAGAGAACAGCTGTACTCTGGTGCTTGAGGGTGCCCGAAAACCCCTGTATCCCATAACAACAAGTATTTTACAAGGAAAATAACGGATGGGGTCTTTTACATATTTTGCATAGGGGCCCAGTAAATTCAAGTTTTAAAGTGAACCTGTCACCAGGGACACGGGCACAGAGCACACCTGACCCCCCCCCCCGGTGCAGCCCCCGGATACTTACCCTTTCCGGTGAGTCCTGCTCCTGGAGCCAGTCCCCGGATGAAGATATCAGCGCCCGATGCCCATAGAGAATGAATGGAGCTGTCATTCTCTATGGGCATCGGACTCATCTCTGCAGCATGCACGCACGGCTTTGGGCGCTGATATCTTCGTCCCGGGACCAGCTCCAGGAGCAGGACTCGCCGGAAAGGGTAAGTATCCGGGGGCTGCACCGGGGGATCGGGCGGGCTCTGTGCCCGCGTCCGCAGTGACAGGTTCCCTTTAACTAATACTTTGAGGCTATGTTCCCACATTGTCCTTTTAATGCCAGCTTTTTGGACGGATGTCATTTTGACGGCCGTAATTATCAAAAGCCTAATAGCCTAATGGTTTTTTGGGTTACATAATAAGCAATAACAAATTTTTTATATCTTTTACTGAGAATTAGCTTTAATATTACGTGTCTTTTGTCCTGAGTTGTAACAACAATGTATATAGTAACCATTTTTCTAGCATTAAGAAACCTTAATTTGGATTCCAATGTACTGCCCTTATTTCCATGTCTATCTGATGACCAGGGTGAGAGAATTCTCACTGCTAATCTTTGTTTCTCCAGCAGAAATGATGGAGCTATTAGGAAATTTCACAACTAGAGTAAGGAGACATAAATTCTGCGGCAGGACAATTTAACACATGGCTGCTACTTTCCACAATAATATTAGCTAACTGTCTGCTACTATGTATGCTGCTGTAGGTTTCTAGTTACACAGCCTGCTGGTGCGCACCAATGTATTCATTGTATGTAGGAAAGGTAATGCAGAATACAATTACATTTGGGTTTTTATTTTACATTACGGTTGGCTAAAGGAAAAAGGTAACAGCTAATAGGAGAATGGTCACCCAGTCGGGAAAGGTTTAAGTTAAATTTCTAGTATTTAAAAGCAATCTTTGTCAATCATGGTATTCTTTGGAAATATCTTGCCATATTTTCAGCATTTCAGCAATTGTGTAATAAGGAAACATTGAGTAATATGTCCGGAGGTTATTTATCAAATGAGCTTTTCCTCTTGAAATGACTCTGCCCATGTTGAAACATTGTTGGAGTTTTCTAGTAACAATACTATATGGACAATATATTCCAATGCAGCTATTACCTATAGTTATTGTAAATTTGGATGGTAATATCCACCACTGCCACTATGGAATATCTTTACCATAAAGAGGATTACCTATTCTACAACAATACTAAGGCAGGTAGTATGTGTAAAAAAAAAAAAAACACCCATATTAAAAGGGAACTCCAGCAAAAAAAAAATTTTCTCCAAATGAACTGGGGTCAGAAAGTTATATAGATTTGTCATTTTACTTCTGACACAGTGCTCTCTGCTGCCACGTCTGTTTGTGACAGGAACTGACCAGAGCAGGAAAGGTTTTCTATAAGGATTTGCTCCTGCCCTGGACAGTTCCTGTCATGAACAGAGGTGGCAGCAGAGAGCACTGTGTCAGATTAGAAAGAAAGTGTAGGGACTCATGTGGGCCAGAAGACCTGCACGCGGTACATGAGGCAATATGATTTGATCAAATTACATACCAACATTGTTTTTTAAATGTAGCCAAGAGGCATTAGTGTCAGCCATGGATGTGAGGTGCAGCCATTTCTCTTTCTCTCTAGGTTTGCAGATTGAAAAGAAAACACCACTTCCTGCAGGACATACAACAGCTGATAAGTACTGGAAGGTTTGAGGTTTTTTTTTTTTATAGAAACACTTTACAATTCTGTATAACTTTCCGGCCCCAATTTTATTTAAAAATAAAGATTCTGGAGTACCTCTTTAATGCTAAGACCCAGAGTTTCTTAGCCGAAGATTACCCAGAAAAGAAGTGTGATACAGCATTTTGCCAGCTTGTGCTGTCACATTTTTAACACTTCTTTGAGAGGTATTCTGGTTTGTCATTCGCTTTAACTATATTTAACTCAGGAAAGGGATTAAACTTCATTATCTTTACAGTCTACACAAGGAAATGGATTACATTGTGGTATTGCATATCACATATAATATTGGAATCCATAGGAGCAAAGGAAGTGACAAGTGAAAATGTAGTGGAAATGATAGTACAAGCTTTGCAATCTAGAAGAAACAGTCACCTCTGAAATTGGACCAAAAAGAAAGCAATGTGCAGAGGCAGATATCAAGCAAAACCACACAAAGGGGTGGGGGTGGGGGTAGTTAGAGGGAAACGCACTCTGACATACCTAAAGAAAATATATATTTAACGCTTACTAGGGAACTTGTCGTATCTAATATGTTCTTATTACAGTGGCCACTGTATTCTTATAAAAGATATTGCTACTTTAGTTACCCTCATCGGGCATGCCTGCTTGTTGAAATACAGCACTGCTACAGGGTCACATTTAATTTCATGGGGACTATTTCACAATTCATGATCAGGCCTATGTTGAGGCATAAAGAACTTTACAGAAGACCTAACATTTCTCCTGCTGGCCACCAATCTACATGATCAGAGGTCAGGCAGAGGTAGCTGGATTTGGACATAGTTTCCAGCTTTCTACAACCAAGCGACCCCAAAAACAACATACCCTGTCAGAAGACTCATGTCCTGCATAAGTGTGTGGCATTGTCTCTCCTTGTGTCAAACTGAGTATGAATATGTGCAAGCTGTAAAGATGTACAGGATACATTCATATATAATATACCATGGACTTCACACAGCAAATTTGCTTCAGGAAACCCACTGTAGATTTTGCCTCCCATGAATCATTGACTTCAATGGCACAGCAGTAAAGATTGGTACAACTCTAACATGGTCGAGTTCAATCATTTAGCATTTAAATACCAGTGGCTGAAAAAGGGAAAATGAAAACATGGATCCAGCCATATGGCAAGAACGTCATTTTCTCTATAGCAGTTTTGCAATTCTAATATCTATATTACCACACGTCTTAGCATTTGCAGCGTGCTGTTGCACTTTTCTGTTTTTGTGTATGCGTGGTGTCCCACTGTGGGTGTTGCTATTTTTTACGCCCCTCGTAAAAGTCTGTACTTATCTGTGATTTTACTATAGCTGTTGTTTTATTGAAGGTGACCACTAGATGAAGTAAACAAAAGGGTTATTGTTTCTGTATGTACCAGATTCTGTTGTCCAGTAGGATTTCTTCTTTCTTTTGCCCTATTCTCTCTTGTCTATACCGTTCTCTTATTGCACTCTTTCCACCCAACCACAACACAGCACATACGCTGGTTAGGAAGTTAGTACCTTGGGTGAGGGGTGGTCTTAGCTGAGCTATGGAGGAGAAAGGACACAGCTTATTTCTTAGTCAGTACCCCACATGGGAAGGACACAGAACACCCAGCTCTCACAACCATTTTTCTTGAAGCATCAGACACACTGTATGATGCGCTGCTAAGCCCTTCAGGAGAGGACTAGCCTACAGATAACCTGAACCCACGCAGAGGACTAGGAGTCACTACAGTGCAGGACAGAAAAGCCAAAGAGCTAGGAACTGATCCGGGTGAAGCAAAGTTACATAAAGTCGATGAACTCCGTGTTGCAACGCAGGTGTACTTAGAAACTCTAACCATTCCGCTCAACCCAGGTAACAGGGTCTGGGGCCAAGGTCAAGCCGCAGGCACAGGTTATTTCTTCTTCTCCTTCTTTTTATTATTATTATACAAATATTCTAAGCACTCCAACCTCCTGGCAGAGCACATTACTAATTGGGTTGAGACTCTTACTGCACCCTCCTCTCTACTACCTCAGTACAACCTTATCAACTCTACTACATCATACTCAGCACTTATCTCGCAGATCTGGTGGTCTGGCCATCTGTGACATAATCCCAAGTGACCGGCCGTCCTACTGCTTTAACATCATTCGGGGGCTCACCACATATGTATTTCAGCCATTGCAGCAGTGGCACTTAGAAGTGATGGACAATTTATTATTATTTTTTTTTTTGCCTATGTCTTAATGACTATTCCAAATCCAGGTCTGTCTGTGGGTTTAATGACTCAAACTGAAAGTTTCATATAGATCTAATATAGGGATCTAGGATACTGTCAGCTTGGGTGCAAAGGAGCAAAGGAAAATATGAAAATATATTCAATGCATGCCAGGACTGGACCCCACAGAAATTCACAAAATTATGAGTTGAGACAGCACTTCTGGTAAAGGGTTGACTATTTATTCACACCAGCCTGCTTGAGAAAGGCTTAGGATAAGCCAATATGTAAATAAGCAGGCCTCTTTTTCTTTAGAAATGCAGTCAGGCCAGGAGTCAGACACTTTAATGCCCTCATAATATTTTATGTGAATCCAGCCTAAAAGGAGACGTTCAGGCAAAAGCTATTTTTTAACAAGAGCTGGGAAGGATAAAAGTAATTTCCTTCCCCACTCCATACCTACATGCACCATGACCGTTTCTTTCAGTGGTCAGAAGAAGATGATACTAAGCTAACAGACCTTTCTTACCCCTCCAAGGAATATAAATTAGAGTAAAATATTTTTTCCTATTTTCAGTAGCCTAAACCAAGGGTGCCTCTTATAGTTTGAAAAATATGATAATTGTTTAGACTGTAGAGGGCACTGTGGCCCACATTTACCAGCTGGGAGGTGAGGATCGAGGGAGAACAATGCAGCACGCTGTGCAGGTCTGGCGACAGTTTGGTTTGCACACAGCAGATCAGCACTATAACTGTATAGCGTATGGCCTATACACAAGAAGAAGTTCTAGTTCTAGTGAGGCCTAACCTATTTTGGCTGAAAATGCCAGTTGAAAGCCCTGCAGTAAGAGATAACATGTGGCCGCAGGTTGTTCTGCATATATTGCTGAGCTGTTAGAGTCCCAACTAATATCAAATTGTTAATGGCAGGACATGGAAGGGGCACTGAGACACCAAATTTCCTTCTGCTATATGCCTGCAAATAGTCTGGCCGGGGTAAGTAATAAAGGAACTACCTATGTCTGGATGGTGCACAAGGAAGCTGTGGGAGCTGCTTGTATTTGTCAGAAGGTCAAATGATCCTGTGAGTTGTCTGTTTCATCTGAGGCCTCTTCTCCATGTGTACAGGCACTCACAGAACTATTGCTCTAAACACCTCCTAACAGCTTGGTCAGAACAGCCCAGATGGTGGGTAGTTTATCTAAACAACCATCCTGTTTCTTTCAGTCTAATGATGCTTCCCCTCTCAAAGTCTGTCAACTGGACCAAATGTTAGCAGTCAATGATCCCTCACAAAGCCATACACTAACCAAAAGGAGCCTCTGAGAGCCTTTTTATGGAGCAATGGGGAAGCAATTCTACACCCCCTTGTGGTAAGACGCAGCGTCTAATCAGGCTACAACTGTAGTTATTACCTATATTATGTATGTGACATAACTGTATGCGTTTGATGTCAACTGGACGTTTGGAGAATGGAGATATTTCTAAATTTAAGTCTATGTAAAGGAAAAAGGGTATAAAAAGTTATGTATTATTAAATACTGAGATAGTCTAAAGCAGATTGATGAAGACAATAACAACACATATTTTAAAATCTCCTTCCGCTTAACAGCCAAGATATATTCATGGTCTTGCTGTCATTTCTCATGGACATTTTTAAGATCTTTAGAACATGCTCCCAAAATTGCCTTATAAATCTTAAATAAACCACGATTTGCCTTAGAATACAGGACTCTGTAAGGATTGAATCCATTCTCTTTAGCCACCAGTAATGCAAAACAGAGAATTCAGGTTCAGACAAAATCGAATGTGGCCGAAGTTCATTCATATATAATAGGTGATCAAAGTAGTAAATATTCGGGGAAAAACTAACATTTTTGATATTTGGATTAACAGAAAGCTGATCAAAGGACTTAAAGGGATATTCCCATCTTGCATAATAATGGCTTTCCAAATTCCTCCAGTCTGTCAGAGGAAGCCTGAGGTGGTCACAAAGCTAAAAAAAACAAACAGCTGAAGCGGTGAGTTACTTAATTTACGTAACTACTTTTGGTGTCAATGGGAGTTGCATAAAACAGCCCTGCAAGCTGTTTTCTTAACTTACTGAATTAACTAAACAGCATAACTGACAGGGCTTCAGCATTTACGCAACTCCTGTTAACATTAATGGGAGTTAAACAAATTGGATAATTCACCTGCTTTGGCAGTAGTTGGTTTCCTGACCACCTCAGGCCACTGCAAATAGACTAAAGGGGGCTGCAAAATACCCCTTTAAGAACAAAATACCCCTTTAAAACATTAACTCTTAATTATACACCTGAGAAATGACAAGCAAACTAGCTGGAATTTATAAAGCAGCAACTGAACTCTCATTTCTTGAAGTTGAAGTATTGGGTGTATAAGGATTGGAGATGAGCGAACCTCTAGCATGCTCGAGTCCATCTGAACCCGATCGTTCGGCATTTGATTAGCGGTGGCTGCTGAACTTGGATAAAGCCCTAAGGCTATGTAGAAAACATGGATATAGTCATTGGCTGTATCCATGTTTTCCAGAGCTTTATCCAACTTCAGCAGCCACCGCTAATCAAATGCCCAACGATCGGGTTCGGATGGACTCGAGCATGCTCGAGGTTCGCTCATCTCTAATAAGGATATAAATTACTCTGAGGAGGGCCAAACTGTGATGCCTCAAAGAATGGGTCATAGCATCTCCAAAATGGTAGGTCTTGTATGATGTTCCTGGTATGTGGTGAATGTCTCAAAGAAAGAGCCACTAGTGAACTAGTGACAGGGTCCTGGGCCCCCAGGGCTCATTGATGCATGTGAGCAGCAAAGGTTACACAATTTATCCAGAAGGGCTATGCCAACACAAATGGCTTGAAAAACTTTGATAGCGAGGTGTCAGAACATACAGTGAAGTGTAATTTACTGTCTATGGAATTGAATAGCCTTATGCTACGTTTACACGAAACGATAATTTGGCCGATCGTACGATTAACGATGTTGGAGTAACGATTTTTTTTTTCATAATAATCAGCGTTTAGACGGTACGCTATATCGTACGGAAAATTAGTTTTGCGATCGCTTAAGCCTATCTCAAACATTGGTTAAATCGGCGAACAACTGTTCACACGGAACCATCTGTGAATTTTTTGCGAACGATCAACGACGATTTGAGAAGTTGGTGAAAGATCAAAATGAACGATTTCTCGCTCGTCGTTTGATCATTCGCTGCGTTTACACGTACGATTATCGTTCGAACTCAACCGTTATCGTGTGAATTCGCACGATAATCGTTCCGTGTAAACGCAGCATTAGAGTCATTAGCGTGCCGTTTCAGTACCTTTCTCTAATCTGTTTAAAAAAATTGAGGTGAAACATTACCGTTAGGCTATGTTCCCACACAGTATTTTTGGTCAGTATTTTGCAACCAAAACCAGGAGTGAATTGAAAACACAGAAAGGCTATGTTCACACATTGTTGAAATTGAATGAATGACCGCTATTTAATAGCAAAAAAATTGCTCTTAATTTAAAACAACAGCCATTGTTTTAAAATATGAACGCTTACAATTAATCAGGAAAGATAAACACTTGTCTATATGATTCCTGTATGGAAGGAAAACGTCTTAAGAGTACACTTATAAACCTCCAAACAGTATGAATAACAAAATATTTTTTTCAATAGAAAAAAATACATATAAACACATAAGTGTGGAGTAGCACCAATTTAACACAAATTAAAATTGTTTACAATAGTAATAGTGCGAGCAATCCATCATATACAGTACATACATATGTAAATGTACAGTAAAAGCCAAGTATGTAAATAACCTAAACCTAGCTGAGACACCTATCAAAGCAGTAGAGTAAATAATTATATACAAATGGTCAAAAGTAAATGCCCCCAATTATATTGAGTGAGAAGCAGTATGTATATACATACACAATGAAGGCTAAATAGCTCAATTAAAAAAAATCCTGCTACTAAAACCTCCTGCATATATATGTCCCCCATATAATATACACCTAAAGCATAAGTGTAAGTATAAAATAGGAGAAGTACAAATGTCACAGTTTGCTGGCAACACCATGTAACTAGTTAAAGAATAGGGGACCCCACCTTAGACCCCGATGCACGTTTCGCCTTCTGGCTTCCTCGAAAGGCAAAACCAGGGAGGAAATCAGGAGGCAAAACTATAACTATTTACATAATGCTGCCAGCAAACTGAGATATTTGTACCTCTGACTGTGTGTGAACATAACCTTAAATAGATGACATAATAATGTATAGATAATGGATGACACTACATAGTATTCGCTCAAGGCATCTATTGAACTTATAATTCATAAGTTTGATGTCATGTAGGGCATATGCAATTGCATTTGTGTCGAGAACCTTTACTATATATACTAAATGGTGGCAAAAAAATGAGAAAAGGAGATCCTAGCGCCCTATTACAAGAAGCAATTCAGTCCAAACAGGCCGCTATCATCCTGTGTAAAAGGGCTAGTGATCAGCCAATGAACACATGCTTATTCATCAGTTGATCGAGTAATTTTTCAATTGAAAAACTCTTTGGTCACAAATCTCTCAGTGTAACAGGAAGTGCATAGTGGCAGCAGACACTAAGTAAAAGGTAAAGGGGCCGAGGCATCAAAGTATAATTTTATTGCAGTCCAACTATATTCCTTCCAATGACTTATTATGCCATTTAGAATGAAAATATTCTTAATGTACCCTCTACATCAATTTGTCAAGAAGCATTCTTATGTGTTGAATCACAAAGTATGGTTCTAATTGTTTCTTTATAATTTAGAATCATTCTGTAGTGATGGCTATAAAGTAAGGATCATTTCTCATTTTCTGTGTTCCACAGAGACTTATACTTGTGAAATTAATTCAGTCCTGGAGATATATACGTCAGCAGCAGCAGCAGAAGTTACATAATTGAGAGGCCGTTCTCTCTTCAAGTAGTTTATAAGCTGGTGATTTGCAGTGTGCAGAGCAGATAGTGTAACAGATAGTGGCTCCACCAGAGTCTCTTATCGGCTGGGCCGGCTGACTCTGAACAAGTCTATTCAACCTCTGCCTACCCTTAGGAGTGATACCTTAGGGCCCTGTTACATCGAGTGATAACCTGCCAAATCAGGCCAATTCAGCAGATTATCTTTCTGTGTAATAAAGACAACGATCAGCTGATGAAATGATCATCGACTGATACTCTTGTAATAAGAAACAGCACCGGCACAGCAGAAATACCTTCCAATGAAACACACTCTTACTGCCAGTATGTAATGAGTGAGTGTTTGCAGGTAGATGGAATAGGTTGGCAGCTACATGGGGTGCTCAGCTGTAAATACATAGGGGGAGATTTATCAAAGGGTGTAAAATTTAGACTGGTGCAAACTACCCCAAGAAACCAATCACAGCTCAGCTTTAGGCAGTGCTGAAAGGAAAGCTGAGCTGTGATTGGTTGCTGTGGGCAGTTTGCACCAATCTAAATTTTACACCCTTTGATAAATCTCCCCCATAGTCTTTAGCTTCAAAATATCTCCAAAAAAAGAAAATTTGCAGCACTCACCACTTTAGTAGCAATTCCATTGTTTCATTAAAACCGCAGGTGAGACGCCAGTGCACGCCAAACTGTGTTGCCAGTTACAGCTGTGTCACACCCCTTTCGGTGCTTCTACAGACCGGCACCTTCTTCTTACATCACAAGTTAAATACCCTTGAGGCTCCTCCTAATTCAGTGACGTTCGGGAGGGGGCTTGGCAATCGTTACAAAGTGCAAGAGTGAAACTTATTAAAAACACATTAACCCACAAAGACACTATAGTCCAACTTATCATTTAACTCTGTCCTAATAATCCAGCGTGCTTCAGCTTGTTGTAAACGTTTTTATCTGAACACGGTCTTATAGGTTCCAGTCCACAGAGGGTAAGTACTTTTTGATTGTTATTATGATCTTCTTGTATATGCTTTATTAGTCTAGTAGAACCAACTCCTGTGCGTAAAGAACGCACATGTTCCCTGAACCTTGTGTGAATGGGCCGTATAGTATTGCCTATGTAGAACTGACCACATTCACACAAGATTGCATATACCACAAAATTTGTGTGACAGCAAATGAAATCGTTAACTTTCCAGGGTATTTAACTTGTGAAGCGCTGAAAGGGGCGTGACCCAGCTGTAACCTGCAACACAGTTTTTCGTGCACTGGCGTCTCACCTGCGGTTTTCATGTACTGGTTTTGTCAATAAAGGAACTATGGAATTGCTACTAAAGTGCTGAATGCCACAAATTTTCGTTTTTTGGTGATCATCGACTAATAGTTGTTGTTTATTCCAAACTAAAAATCATCAGCTGCCGGACGCGCTTTGCACCATGTAATAGTGATGTGTGGCCAACAGTTGTGTAAAAAAAGAATAAAGTTTATACATACTTGTTCACGCAAGTCAGGGAGCAATTGACAATACTCATTTTGTAGTTCTTCTATTTTCAACTTCCTGTTAGGGGTAAATTATGCAATTTTCTGGATACTGGAATACCTCTTTAATGTTGCAGCAGGTGTATAAATTAGAAAACAAATCATATGTCAAGGAATATATTTGTATTTATACATTTGTCTAAGATCAATTGTTTTATATACTACACATATAATTTTTGTGTTTTTCCTAGAACTGGGTTTATTTTTATTTATTTATCTTTTTAATGTATTTTGTGACTGCAGTACAGTATGTCCAGGGAAAAAATACATAAGGAGCAGGAGACAGAATATACAAAGTAAATCTATGGGGAGAAAAAAAAAGACAAGGCAGCACATCTATAAACTTATGACTGATCATCTGCTTCTCAGCACTATTGTAACTAACGCCTGATGTTAGTAGTATATAGTGCTGAGAAGCAGATGTGCAGCCATAAGTTTATGGATGTGCTGCCTTGTCTTTTTTTCTCCCCATAGAACTATTCTGTATATTCTATGCCCTCTTTGTTTCCTTTAGTCCAAAACCCCTCCCCCACCCAGATGGTTTTAATTAGTAAGTGCAAATAATGGCCAGAGCCTGGCTTTCCACGGCACACTGGTTGAAAATCACTGTCTTAGATGCACAGTGGGTAGAGGGGCATGCATCGTTCCCTGATTTTTCTAATGTTCAAAAAACACAAACCCCAACTTATAAAGATTTTTCACATTCTCCTAAGTCATGTCAGAGTTTTTGTTTTACTGCCATGTATGCTTTCAATAGACTGTTACCATATGTCATTTGGGATCAGTCATGTCTCAGGATTGTAAGGTCAGGCTCAAAGCCAGAAGTGACATAACAAATGCCTTTGCCTAAGTAAAATCTGTCACCACTTTTACACTGCCTGAACAACAATTCATTAGGGTGGTAATAGATTTGGAAGCTATGGGAAAGGTCTTCCTGATCTCGCAGGATGAGATCTGTCATTGGCTTTACATATATCTGCATGATAATACAGACAAGTGCATGAGTTATCATAAATGGTGCTACTGGTAAAACTTAGAGATTTATTTTGTGTAGTCACAAACAGTTCTTTGGGTTCTGGCACATACACGAGGGAACACGAGTAGAAGCGCTCTGAGCTGTGACTCTCAAAAATTACATATTACCACTCACATACCTCTTCCACGGGGTACTCCAACTGTTCACCTGTTCACTGAGGTGTCCCACCACAAGCGTTGCTAGTTTAAACACCCCTCGCAAAAGCCTCTAACTCAAAAGTAAAGTGGTAAGGAAGTCATGTATAAGTGTTGCACCTAGATGTCAGTAGTATGTGTATTTCTATATGTATGTTGCACAGCTGTAGTAAACTAAGGGTTATTGTTTGTTTTTGATCTGCACACCAATGAGAGCTGTTCTTCTCTTCTGCCAATCTCTATCTTCTCCACCACTCACATGAGCTGTTACACACCCTGTAGGAAGCTGTCACATGAGGAGAGGAAGTGTAGACCCACACTTAGTCAGTTCTCTTCTGTTTCTCAGAAAAGCAGGACACACAAATCAGGAATCCCTGCTGAGTTAGCCACGGACCTGGCTCTGCCAGGTTCCTTGTCTGGGACAGACCAGCTGTAGTGTACAGACGCTTATGGAGAACACAGAGACTTTCTTGTTTAAAGCAACACTTCTACCTAAGATACAGTGCTAAACACTAAAGAGAGGACAAGTCAGAGATCACTCCAACCCATGCCGTGAACATTTTTACAGAGTGCAGGACAGTATCCTAACAGTAGAGGAACTGATCCGGATAGAGCAAAGCAGGCAAGAGCCTACGTACTCTATCTCGCAGCGCAGGTGAAACCAGATAGCTTTGGATACCTTGCTCAACTCAGGTACCAAGATCTGGGGCTTGTGTCAACCTGATAGGACGGTAACTCGACACTGCAGGGCAAAAGGTGGTATAGCGACCAAGGTTGAAACACAACTTCTTTTAAGTCTTCTCAAATATTCTTCTTCTTAGAAAGTTCCTGCAAAGCACAGTACTACATTGGGTTGGGACTCTCACAACCTACTCCTCACCATTCCTCTTAACTCTCTCTACTCTTCTCAGCACGCAACCAAGTCAGCACTGCTACACTGCTCTACCCTCCCTTTACAGCTCTCAGTACAGGTCTAGTGAAATCAAGTCTGTATCAGTCAAGTACTATTCGCCTGTCTCAGAGATTTATAAGTAAAAGAAAAGTTAATTTATTCTATTAGCACTGGCGTTATGACAACATACCACCTGGCTGAGCTATACTCCACCGACCAACCACCACAGTAGTGGAGTCACACAGTACTATTTAGCAGGTGACCAGTCGCAGCTGCAACACCACACGACCACACAATTACCATACCCCAGAAATTAAACATCCTATTGAGAAGTTCTTTTACAAGAGAAGTAACCTGCTAACTGTAACTTCACAGCCACAATGAGAGAAGCACATAGCCAAAATGGCAACAGCAACAACAGCAGCAGTAGACACAAACTTGATGGAATCACAGGTACTTTCACTTGCCTCTTCTCAACCAGACTCTACACAGACTCAAGGCACACCAACAAGTGATTAAACAAGTGTTTCTAGTCTGGACACCTGTCGTAAAAGCCTTGCACTCTGGGGCTGGGTTCACACTATGTATATTTCAGGCTGTATTTGGTCCTCATGTCAGGTCCTCATAGCAACCAAAACCAGGAGTGGATTGAAAACCCAGAAAGGATCTGTTCACACAATGTTGAAATTGAGTGGATGGCCGCCATATAACGGTAAATAACTTCCATTATTTCAATATAACAGCCGTTGTTTTAAAATAACAGCAAATATTTGCCATTAAATGACGGCCATCCACTCAATTACAACATTATGTGAACATAGCCTTTCTGTGTTTTCAATCCACTCCTTGTTTTGGTTGCTATACAGCCTCAAACATACAGCCTCAAATATACGTAGTGTGAACCCAGCCTAAAGCAAAGTGGTGATGAAGTTGTATATGAGTTTTACTAATAGATGTCACTATGTATAGTTTTGTATGTGTTGCACAGCTGTAGTCACTATAGGGTTACTGTCATGTTATGTGATTCTGTGGACCAATGAGAGATGTTCTTTCCCTTCTACCTATCTCTATCCTCTTTCCTCAACACGCTCTCTTCTCCACCACTTACAGGGACTTTTACACACCCTGTAGGAGGTAGTCACATGGGGAGAGGAAGTGTAATGCCACTTTAGTGAGTAGTTTCTCTCTGATTCTCTGAGGAGTAGCACAGACAGATCAGGCATTCCTGCTGAACTTTGCAAGAGCCTGGCTCTGCCAGGTGCCCTGTCCGAGACAGAACAGCTTTAGAGACTTTCCTTTCTAAAGCTATTACTATAGACAAGATGCAGTGCTAAACAGCTAAAGAGGACAAGTCAGAGAACATCCCAGCCTACGCTAAGAACCTCTCTATACAGAGCAGGGCGGTATACTAGACAGAGGAACTGACCCAGATAGAGCAAAGCAGCCGTAACCAAGGCCTTCGTACTCTATCTTGCAACGCAGGTTAAACCGGGATACGCTCAGACACTTAGCAACACTCAGGTAACCAAGACTGGGGCTTGTGCCATCCTCGTTGGACAGGTAACTCGAAACTGCAGGGCAGAGGGTGTTTATAGCGACATTCTATTCTTCTGAAGTATCTTCAGGTGTTTCTTCTCACCAGTTCCAGCAGAGCACATTACTAAACTGGGTTAGGGCTCTCCAGACAAACTTCTCTCTACCTTTCTGAACTCTTCTACTCTACTCTGCACTCAACTGAACCAGCACTGTTTCTCTACCTCAGTATTAAGCTTCTCTCAACACAGATTCACAAAGTTGTATCTCAGAAGTCACTTGTTACACCTTTAGGCTCGATTCACACGTTGTAAGAGTGCGGCTGTATTTGCGGCTGTAACTGTGCGGCGGTATTTTTGGTGGTTCGTGTGTATGCTTGGAAGTATAGGATATGCGGCTGCACAGTGCACACTATGTATGAATCTACGGCCCTATCGTAAACGGACCCGTAAAAAATGAACAAGACCATTGTTTGCGGCTGAATATGCGGCCGTGGATTGACAGGCGGTCCGTACGGAGTACTTCAAAAATAGCCGGCAATGATGCCGAATGCCGATGCCTCTAATAGTTAATATATTAAATTAATCAAACACATTTTCTTTGTAATCAAGACACTTTCGTTGATCAATAATTTATTTCTAACGAATCCATCATTTTGCAATTAAATATACTGTTAAAAAAAATAGATATATAAATAAATGTATATTTATCTATATATTTATTTTTTGACAGTATATTGAATTGCACAATGATGGATTCGTTAGAAATAAATTATTGACCAACGAAACTGTATTTATTTCAACGAAAATGTGTTTTTTTAATTAAATATTAATTAGTACAGGAAGCTCTATAAGCCGTTAATTCATATGCCGGCAATAGAGCATTCTGTACTAATCATCACTTTACTTTAATGAAAACATCAAATGTTTCTTCTAATTATGTTATCACAATAGCATTATTAGAAGAAACATTTAGAATTATATGTGCGCTCAGCTGATTGGCTGTTCGGCTGAACGCACATATAATAAGCCGGTCCGCAGCACAGTGACTTCATTGTGCTGCGGACCAGCGAAGAGGACACATCAGGGTGAGTATAGAGCTCTCCACACCCCCTCCCCAGCACTGCACCCCTCCCAGCAAGGAAGGGGGGGTCAGTTAACCCCTTCCTTGCTGGGATGGGTGCAGTCTGACATCAGTCTGGCCCCCAGGGGGTTAAGGGGGATGCAATACATCCTCCCTTAACCCCTTGGGGGTCAGACTGTAAGCAGCGATCTGTAAAGATGCTGCATACTGTAAGGTGCACAACACCGCTCACAATGATGGGTGTTGTGCTCCTGTTTGTGTGTTTTTGTGTGTTTCTCCCTTTTTGTTTTTCAGATATCGGTATCCTGGGGATTACGTCGAATTCCATGGACTACGTCGATGACCAGCGTTTTTTTAATGTTTTTTTTAATAAAATGGTCAATGAGGGGTGTGGGGGTGTTTTTATTTGAATAAAAAAATTTGTAAACTTGTGTCTTGTCTTTATTTCTTTACTTTATAGACTTAGTAGTGGAAGCCGTCTAATAGACGGAATCCATTACTAAGTCGGGGCCTAGTGTTAGCCGGTATAAAATGGCTAACACTAACCCCCTATTATTACCCCAGTACCCAATGCCACCAGGGGTACTGGGAAGAGCCGGGTGCCAGTGGTCCTGGAGCGTCAAAATTGGCGCTCCTGGACCGGGCGGCAGCAGGCTGGTAAGATTTAGGCTGGGGAGGGCCTAAACCAATGGCTCTTCCCACCCTGGTGTTACCAGGCTGCTGTCGTTTGGTTTTTAACCCGGCTGGTTATAAAAATAGGGGGGACCCTATGCGTTTTTTTTTAATTATTTATTTATTTAAAAAAAAAAAACGCATAGGGTCCCCCCTATTTTTATAACCAGCCGGGTTAAAAACCAAACGACAGCAGCCTGGTAACACCAGGGTGGGAAGAGCCATTGGTTTAGGCCCTCCCCAGCCTAAATCTTACCAGCCTGCTGCCGCCCGGTCCAGGAGCGCCAATTTTGACGCTCCAGGACCACTGGCACCCGGCTCTTCCCAGTACCCCTGGTGGCATTGGGTACTGGGGTAATAATAGGGGGTTAGTGTTAGCCATTTTATACCGGCTAACACTAGGCCCCAACTTAGTAATGGATTCCGTCTATTAGACGGCTTCCACTACTAAGTCTATAAAGTAAAGAAATAAAGACAAGACACAAGTTTACAAATTTTTTTATTCAAATAAAAACACCCCCACACCCCTCATTGACCATTTTATTAAAAAAAAACATTAAAAAAACGCTGGTCATCGACGTAGTCCATGGAATCCGACGTAATCCCCAGGATACCGATATCTGAAAAACAAAAAGGGAGAAACACACAAAAACACACAAACAGGAGCACAACACCCATCATTGTGAGCGGTGTTGTGCACCTTACAGTATGCAGCATCTTTACAGATCGCTGCTTACAGTCTGACCCCCAAGGGGTTAAGGGAGGATGTATTGCATCCCCCTTAACCCCTTGGGGGCCAGACTGATGTCAGACTGCACCCATCCCAGCAAGGAAGGGGTTAAGTGACCCCCCTTCCTTGCTGGGAGGGGAGCAGTGCAGGGGAGGGGGTGGGGAGAGCTCTATACTCACCCCGATGCGTCCTCTTCGCTGGTCCGCAGCACAATGAAGTCACTGTGCTGCGGACCGGCTCTTTATATGTGCGCTCAGCCGATCAGCCAATCAGCTGAGCGCACATATAATTCTAAATGTTTCTTCTAATAATGCTATTGTGATAACGTAATTAGAAGAAACATTTGATGTTTTCATTAAAGTTAAGTGATGATTAGTACAGAATGCTCTATTGCCGGCATATGAATTACCGGCTTATAGAGTTTCCTGTACTAATTAATATTTAATTAAGAAAACACATTTTCGTTTAAATAAATTCAGTTTCGTTGGTCAATAATTTAATTCTAACGAATCCATCATTGTGCAATTAAATATACTGTCAAAAAATAAATATATATATAAATATACATTTATTTATATATATATTTATTTTAACAGTATATTTAATTGCAAAATGATGGAATCGTTTACATTTAATTATTGAACAATAAAAGGGACTTTATTAGACAGAAAATGTGTTTTATTAATTCAATATATTAACCATGAGAGACATCGGCTATAGTGCAGAGGATCGCAAACCCCGGTAATAGTGATTCATGTAAACTGTGTTCCCTGCTTTCCCAGATGCATCCAGAGGTGTTTCCATCACTTTCTTAACATTTTATTTATTTTTAGTTGAACCAGATTTCCAAGTAAATGACCGTATGTTTTGAGCCGCATGTCTATTTTTTCCCACGGCCGGAGTTTCACCCGCACATTTACAGCCGCATAAAAAATACAGCCGCACAGTTACAGCGTGTGAATCCAGCCTTAGGCTGCGTTCACACTACGTATACTTCAGTCAGTATATTTCAGTCAGCATTGCAACCAAAACCAGGAGTGGATTAAAAACACAGAAAGGATCTGTTCACACAATGATGAAATTGAGTGGATGGCCGCCATATAACAGTAAATAACGGCCATTATTTCAATATAACAGCCGTTGTTTTAAAATAACAGCAAATATTTGCCATTAAATGGCGGCCATCCACTCAATTTCAACATTGTGTGAACAGATCCTTTCTGTGTTTTTAATCCACTCCTCGTTTTGGTTGCAATACTGACGGAAATATACTGACTGAAATATACATATACTGACTGAAATATACGTAGTGTGAACGCAGCCTAATCCTGTATTGAAGAGACTTTTCAGTAAAGATCACTATATTTATTTTACTGTGATAATTGCACCAGCACCTATACACATGGACTACACCATCCTTGGGTCAATTTCTCCTTTCTGTGGGTGGTGGTACCGACTGTCCAGGTGGGTTATCTCTCCACTCTGGACCACCGTGATAAGAGCCCAAGGGACCCATCACAACCCAGCAGGTTACCCACCATTGGGGAGCAATATAGCCAGCCACCAAACAAAAGCAGGTACGTATATCATCCCACCTGTGTGCTGAGTTAGCACTGGCGTCACAACCGTACTATTACTGGCTGAACTATATACCAACCACCAACATAACATCATCCAAGCGGATGGGCACTGAAAGGTGCCATCAACATACACTACCGAGCAACACCACACATATGTCATACAAAACTGAAAATAGAGGTAGCAAAAATACTTTCTCTGGACATTAAAGCAGCATTAAAAAATGAAAATTGCTGCGTCTTTCCAACAACTGCAGCATAATATTTCTGTGCATACTATGCAGATTTCTGAGCTAGAAATGTGCATCTCCATCTTAAAGGACAAGATTATGCACCCTAAGCCAAACTACAGCAAATTCTTAGATCGAACCAGGTACTAAAAAAAAGGGCATCTGGAAAGCATTCACATACTCCATAATCCAGCACCCGGCATCATGTATCAATATGATGCTGGGAGAGCCCAAAGTATTTAAATCTACATAGGACTGTTCTAATACAGCCACACTGTGACATGGTAGGCACCTCTTCCAATCCCCCTGCGATGCCCTGGCCCCTAGGGGCCACTCCGCAGTATAGATGGTGCTAACAGGCAGGAACCGGGGCAGCTGTAGGATAATGTGGTCACGGTGTAGGCACGAGGGTGATACAGCTGGAAACCGGGCTCCTGACCCTGCGGGAATACTGGGCATGTGATTCTTCGTTGTCCTTAGTCAGGGCACCAATTATCACACCAATGCCAAGGTTCAGAAACAACGGTAGTTGTATATTTATTGTAACGGTGGTAACTAGTAGCAACAGTCTCTTCGGATGCAACCGGGAATAATGCAGACTTGAATAAAGCAGAGTAATGGGTGATGCTGCAATAGGCTGTAAGAGTAGCGTGCTGAATGATGGGAGTAGCAGTGATACCGAGGATAAGCTGCTGGGCGGAATGAGACCTGAATGAAATACTTGCTGTTGATGATTTGAGAAGATGATGATGAGAGGAACTGAGGAATGACTGAAGAATCGACACCCAGATGAGAATCTTGAGACTTGAGACAGGAACACAGCCAGTGGACTGGAGCAGCAGAGCACACGCAGGCCTCTCTCTTAGCAGGGAGAGAGGACAAAACCACAACCTATTCCCTTGATGGTAGGGACTAGACTCAGGTAGCACAGGAAGTCACATGGTATCCCCAGCCAAAAGCTCGATGACCATTGGTGTTACCATGGAAGCAGGGCACAGTCACGTGACATCCAGCCATTGCATCATCACACCATTAGGCATATACAGAGAAATATAAATGAGAAGCACCATCCTTGAACACTAGGAGGCGACACAATACCTTTAGACACTAATACCTGAATACACATGCAATAAATGAATGAAATAGCAGACCTGAATACTGAGAAGGGTAACGCAATACACGCAGTTTGCAGTGGACCATAGCTTTCCAGAACAGAACCAGTTATAATAAAAATATGAGCATAAGAAGGGCTGTTCTGGGACACTGCACCCCCTAAATCACACAGGGGCTTCCAACTACTAACGCCTAGACTGTAAAATCTTTTTTCCGCAATGTCCAAGACTGAATATACAGTAGAATGCAACTCACCTTTCTAACTTGAAAAGTAGCCTGGCCTCCCCTGGGTTTTGCACGCTCTTTCTTTCATAGCTAAAGACAATAGGAGAAAGAAAAAAAGGTCTGGATTGTATCCTGGCGCTACCACAGAGAATTCTCTAGAGTAGAATTGTAGAAAAAAATATGGTTTTATTGGCATATAAAACCAGTGTTAAAACAGATTAGTTAAAACAATAAAATAATAGTGGAAAAAACTATTACGCATTTCGGGAAGAACCCATCTATACTGATTAGCTATACAGGATGCACCATCCAAACTAAGAACAGGTCTCCACCTAGTTCACCAATCTATTGCTAATGAAAACTTGAGGGAAATGCATTTTCACAAACTTTGTAGAGCTATATATGCCTTTAATTTATTCTCTGCCAAGGGACCCAGTCACTACGACTCTTTGTCCAAGGTGGACCTTCATTTCTTAAAGGGATATTCCGGCCCAGGTTTTTTTTCAAAGCTATGGCTGGGGAGGGGGTGGTTATGGACGGCGGAGGTCACTTACCTTCCCAGTTCCAGTGCCGGGTCCCAGATGGCACCGCCCGGTACACCCGTCCCGCGGCCACTTCCTGGTGTGAGCTGCCGCACGAGGAATGACGTTTCAAGGCAGCTTAGCCATTCAGCGGCCTAGGCGGGAATCCGGATGTACCGGGCGGAGCAATCCAGGACCCGGCACTGGAACCAGAAAGGTAAGTGACCTCTGCCGTCCATAACCTCCCCCTCCCCAGCCATAGCTTAAAAATACCTGCGGACCGGAGTACCCCTTTAAGGTTTTATGGACATTCTGGTCAAATACCAAGCGCATTAGGAATGCATGGTGAATAGACATAGATCTTACCTCGCTGATTCTGTATTCTATTATATACCTACCTGCCTACCCAACCCCACACCAGGGGCTCTTACAACCAAAGGTGTCCTTTTGTTGATTGAGAATCTTTTACACAGATATGTGACAAAACTTAATGTTATTCACTTAGTAAATTGCGAGTACTTGTTCTAACTCCTCTGGCCACATGGAGTTTTTGTTAATGTTTAATGCTCCCCTCTTTCTATTTTGACTGCTCTCTATTACCACCTCCCGTCTTCGGATTTATTTCCACATTTATGAATATGGACTGCAGTGGTCTATTGTATATCTACTAATACTGTGCCAGGTTTTATGACCAGATATCCTGATGACTGGTTGTCAGTAGTACTTCTTGCTTCAGTAGGTTATTGTCCGTGACCCTTTTTTTTTTCTTTATCCACCTACCATTGTCATATGCTCACATTATCAAATCACTAATTTTCCTGTACCTAAAGCTTTATGTATTGTTTCAAAATCACTGGCAATAAAAAATGTTTTTAAACATAATTCAGTTGGGGACAAACAATACTGTGACCAAAGGCATGTATTGTCCCTCGAAATCTATACCTCTTACTTTTTGTTACTACTACCTTTCTGCTACCTGCTCAATAGACTACAGTACGCTCTCTGTTACTAGTCTGCAGCTTATTACCAGGCACCATTACATCTGCAATGAGCTCTATAATTGCAGGCAGTTATTTAATAGGCACTCAGTCTCTGCAGCTCACGAGAAGGATGAAGGATTGCAGGCAGTTGGAGCTTTATCACAGCAAACTACTACAGCTAACATCTATTCCTCCTACAAACAATATTATGTCATTTCTTTCTTATTTTTTCTTTCTGAAACCCAAAATTTGTATCTAAGTTTTGATCAAAGAACATGTTCACAATAGAATATCATGTGTAAACATATACATTTTCTTGTAAATTTTTTGTATCATTTTCTATTTCTATGGACTTTAATGTACATGGAACTTATGGAAAATATAGGGGACATTTATGAAGTCCCGGGCTTACAAATGTCCCCTCAGCTCCGGAGCTCAGGGGATTTATGTAGAGGCGCATTGCCTCTACATAAATCCCTATCGCAAAGAGCCCATCCATGCAAAAGTTTTAAAACCTACACAAGCTCAGAGCTGACGTAGGTTTCAGTATAATTTTTCCACGGAAAAAATGATAAATGCAGCCCACGCAAAGGCCGTGCCCCCTCTGCATGCTGCCACACCCCGCGTAACGCCCCGTCTCCACCCCACTGGTAAAGGTAGCGCAGATGGGGCAGATGCTAAAAAAAAAAACATGTAAAAATACTGTACCATTTGCGAATATTTTTACGCTGATCTGCCCCATCTGTGCCTAAAAAAGGAACAATTATGCAAAAGCATGTTTTGGTTACTTTTTTGTTTTGGATGCATGGCGTTGCTGCAACATTTCATCGATATAATCCACCGCATGCAGCCTCCTAGTGCCTCCTAACATGCCTAAGACATGATGGATTAGGCAGTGCTATCTGGTTGGTGTGTCAATGGTGGTAGAACTCACTTTTTGGTGCCAGCAAGGCCTTCCCCTCTCCTTTTGCTTTCAAGCCTACTGTTATTAACTGTGACAGAGATGCTGCGAGCATGACAGACACACACCTGCTATTCGGGACTTCTATCAGAGACTATGGAAGAACCAAATGTAGATTTCTAGAAGGCTGACTTTTAAAGACTGATAGTGGGTTTGCTGTGGAACTGCTACTGAGATGCTGGTGCGATGGGGGTGCCCGCTGGGAGTAGTAGTTGTCAGGGGTGGTAGGTCGGACCCGGGTTGCCAGTTGCCAGATGTTAGGTCATGGTTATGGCACGAGGGGAGCTGACTAACCCACGGGAACCTGACCATGTGGGGCCCCAACAATTCTTCGTTGCCCTTAGTCAAGGCACCAATAACTAGACCAATGCCAGGGTTCAGAAACAACGGTGGTTGTGCGTTTATTAACATGGTGATTGTCAATAGCAACAGTCTCTCTGGGTGCAACCAGGAATAGGTAAACTTGTATATAGCTAAGCAGGTGGGTGATGCTGCAATAGGCCGTGGTGTGACAGAGTTACTTTGGATGAGAGGAATCTTAACGGAGAATGAGGGTAGTAGTTCCCTGAGAATGATGCTGGGCGGAATAGACTGAATAGAATACTTGCTGTTGGTGATGATGAGAGAAGTAGTGACTGAAGAACGACACCCAGATCTTTGAATATAATGAAGAATCTTGAAGAGGAGACTGGTCAGGACTGGACCTGAATCTGTCTCTGGAACAGGGGAGCGAATCACCCTGAGCTGCGGCCTTGCTTGGAAGCAGCAGAGCACGTTCTCCCTCCTGAAAGTGGAGGAGAGAACAACATGCAGTGTCCCAGAACATGCAGACTACTACTCCTATTATGGCCATTTCTCTTGCTGTGTCAATGCCTGTTCTGGTGAGTGTTTGCACTGCAGCTGCTGCTGGTTTTCCCCTGGTATTCTCTGGTAATGTGCATTCTCATGTGTATTCTCATGTATTCCTGTGTATTATTGCATTGTACAGTGGTATGCAAGGCTGTTGATCACGTGACCTGTAACCCTGGTTCCTCCAATGGCCGACTAGCTCTGGCCAGGAGCAACCATGTGACCTCCCACTTCCTCCTAACAAGTGAGTCTTCCCCCTGCTTCCAAGCAAGGAGGATGTGTGTCGTCCCTCTCCTGCCTCAGAGGAGTTGGGCTTCTTCTCTGCAGCTCCCACTTCACCACTAGAAGTGTGGATCAGGTGCTCTGCTATATTCAAGTCTTCGGCTGTATCTGCCTGCTCAAGTGTCCGGAGTCTTCTCTCTCATCTGGGTGTCATTCCGTTATCTCTCATCATCGCTATAAGGATTCACAGCAAGTATTATTCTCAAGCTAATCCACCCAGCAACGCTATTTCTCTCATACTCCTACTCCCATCATCCGGCACGTATTCTCACAGCCTATGCAGCACCACTCCTGCTTTATTTGTCAAAGCCTGCTATATACCCGGTTGCATCCGGACAGAACTGTTGCTACTAGTTACCTCATCTATAATAAAACCGCTGTTACTGAACCCTGGCATTGGTGTCCACTAACTGGTGCCCTGACTAGGTGCAGCGAAGAATCGCATGCCCATCATCACCCGCAGATTCCACAGACCGGCTCTACAGCTGTGCCGCCCTCAGGCCATTACCGTGACAAGTATAACCCCTGCAGCTGCCCCGGTCATTGCCCGCTCATAACACCTGCACTGCGGAAGTGGCCCCCAGGGGCCAGGGCATCGCAAACACTACCTCCTCTCTTGAGGGTAGAGAGAAGACGACTCCACCTCCTCCCTTGAGGGTAGAGAGAAGACTACCCCACCTCCTCCTTTGAGGGTAGAGAGAAGACTACTCAGGTAGAGAGGAAGTGACAAACTGACCCCAGCCAAAAGCTCGACAGCTATTAGGGTTACTATGGCAGCCGGGGAAGTCACATGACACTGGCCAGTTGCATCATCACACCATTAAATAACAGGCAAATGAATATGCATAGAGAAATATGAGAAATACCAGACTCGAACACTGGGGGCAGTACAATACAACCAGTTTGCAGTGGCCATTAACTCTTTCCAGTACAGGCAAAAGTGAAATACTGATATACACAGAGACACGCAGATAGATGGAGAAACACAAAGAGAAATCTTCTGTACTGGGACACTGCACTGGTTTCTGAGCCCACCTACAAGGACAAAGGGAAATTCTGCCAATGTGAATTGCTAAGAGATTTAAGGCCAATCCAACATTTTCCCAATTCTAGACTTCTTGGTAAAGTGCAAGGTCTGATTTGTAGAAGGTAGCCACTGCAAGACTCTGCATTGTGTGTCCACTATGAGTTGAACTGTAGACACCTAGTGCAACCACAACCTATAGCTGTGGTATTCTTCACTGGTACATAGCATAGCAAATAGACAGACCACATGGGATCTCCCAAGGAGGTCAAGGTCCCCAGAGGTGAGGGTTGGGGTCTCTGCAGTAAAAAAAGGATCAGAGTTCCTGCCTCCATCTACCTAATAACTTGGCACAGACTTTGTGTCCGTGTGTCATTGCCTGCATATTACAACACTGCAGCATCACGCTGAAAGGTTTATGTGCCTAATAGATAACTAAGTCAGTATATGACACTTTGAGTAATGACAACATTATCACAAAATAAATAATGTAGAAAGCATTTACTGATGAATCAGTAAGACTACAGTATATAAATCCTTGGTTTTGAGAAGTAAAATAAAAACTTAAATAACAGTAAAGTAAAAAGGAAAAAGGTATACTAGTATTTTATACCAATCTGCTTAGAAAACACTGTTTTCCTACAGGTTCATGTCATGCTATGGCTTTCAGGGACCTGTTCCCACATTTTGGCCTGAAGCAAATGGCAATTCCAATAAAATTTAAATTTAGTTTTGAGTTTGTACATTGTATAGTACTGCTGCAGCGGGCTTTACCACAACCAGAGGCAACTGGCAGTAAAGGTAGCATTAGAATATTTTCCAGAACTAATCATTCATAGGTAATCATGGTTTTATACAGTATATATGTAGTTCATTCTGCATTGAAAGTCAAATTGGGAACAAAAGACTAGTACTACACTGCAACTTTTTGTAGTGCTTTTAGTTGATTTTAAGGCCCCGTTCACACTATGGAATCGGCGCCAAGATTCTGTGCGGAAACCCCCCGTACGGACTTAGTGCTGAATCCTGCCTTCAATGTGTTTGAGTGGGAGGGCTTGCATGCCTCTGCTCTCCACGCCTCTACGCTTAAAGAACTGACATGTAATTTTTTTTAAACGGAGAGGCGCGAGAGAGGAGACGCACAAGCCCTTCTGTTCAAAGAGATTGAAGGCAGAATTCGCGCAGGGGGTTCCATTTGGAATCTCGGCACCGATTCCGTATTGTAAAAGGGGCCTAACTATGGAAAATAGCTTAACTATCCACATATACCAAAAATAGTCCTTGACACTATCTGGTTATAATTACGACACACTATGGAGACTCCAGACACTATTCACCTGTTCCTCTAATGACCATGTGGTGCTCTGTGCACAGAATAAAGACAATCCAAAAGTTTGCACTGTAGAATAGTCATCACGACACTCACGAATATTCCATCTTCTTTTATTCCAAATAAAGGTCACAGATACAGATAACATGCGACAATCATTTCGCGCTACAAGCGCATCATCTTGGCATAAACATCAAATCCTTTACACCTCTTATATATTCAAGGACTTCTTAAAAGGTACAGACAAACATATATAACATAAACATTAAAAACTATTTTCATGCATTTTAGCATATAACAACGGCGTATGAACATATAATCATTACAGAGCAACATTTGTAGGTCTGAACAGTCATTTAGACTTAATGGGCCCAATACTTCAGTAGGTAATATAAACTCCATTTCCTTCTTTAATAGTACTTTGTGTCAGTCTCTTCCCCTTATCGTGTTTTCTACATGACAAAGACCCATGAATTTAAGATTTGTCACATTTCTGTTTAATTTTGTATGCATATGGTCTATTAACCTTGGACATCCTTTTCCATTTTTAATTGACCGTAGATGTTCTGTAAACCTATTCCATAGGGGTCTGATAGTTTTGCTTATATTAAAATAGACCACAATCACATATTATAGCATACACCATTACTATGGGGGCACAACAGGGCATATTATTACTATGGGGGAACAGCAGGGGGCATTATTACTATTAAGGCACAGCACAGGGGACCATTATTACAATAGAGGCATAGCACAGGGGGACATTATTACTATGGGGGCACATCAGGGGACATTATTACTATATGTAGGTCATAGCAGGGCGCATTATTACTATACGGAGGGCACAGCAGGGGGCATTGTTACTATAACGGGACACAGCAGGAGACATTATTATTATTATTATTATATGGGGAAAAGCAGGAGACAATATTATTAAATGAGGGCACAGCAGGAGATCCTACATGCATGAGGCAACCCACATACCTAATCACTTTACTGCTCATTACACCATAAAAAGGGGAATTACTACAGTCTGGGAGCCTATGGGTAGGAAAAAGGGAAGAAAGTTGCTGTAAAAGTGCGGATCCTAAGATGTTTGTCTGGCACGTTCTAAAGAGATGAATTGTAGCTGCAAGAAATCATCATTAATCAAAGAAGACATCACCTGTGAGTCACTGAATACCTGATTTTTTTTGCATTTTGCAAAACATTATTTGGTAGGGGTGCCCACCTGGATAGGCCACCAGCCTGGATAGGTGATGTAAATCTTCAGTTGCCGGCCGCGCACCGCTATTACACGTAGCGATGTGAGGTCAGCGCCCGACAATTATAGGTTCAAACCTATATCAACGATCAGCCGAAATCGTTGTCATCGGCTGATCGTTGTACTTTTTACATGGAGTGATAATCGGCCGAATCGGTGTAATAGTACTAGAGATGAGCGAACCTGGAGCATGCTCGAGTCAATGCAAAACCGAACTTTCGGCATTTGATTAGCGGTGGCTGCTGAACTTGGATAAAGACCTAAGGCTATGTGGAAATCATGGATATAGTCATTGGGTGTATCCATGTTTTCCAGACAACCTTAGAGCTTTATCCAAGTTCAGCAGCCCCCGCTAATCAAATGCTGATCGTTCGGGTTCGGATCGACTCGAACCCGAACCCGGTTCACTCATCTCTAAATAGTACCCTTACAACATTTTTTTTTTACATCTACAGAGCTGGTTTGGGGCTCAATTTTTGCACCATGATCAGTAGTTTTGATCTATATCACTTTAGTGTACATGACATGTTTTTATCCATTTTTATTCAATGTTATCTTAAATGTGATAACGTAATTGTGAGGTTTAGTATTTCCCCCCCGCCCCCCTTTATGGCATTCACTGTAAGAAAAGGTGGGGATTTAAACTTTTATTAAAGGATGTATTTATTTATATTTATAAAACAAAGTTTCATCAATGCAGTACATATGTACTCATGTGTATTGATCCATAATCTAGGAACTTCATTGCTTCACCCTGCTGCAGACAGGCTGAAACAATCGCCAATGTCAAAAAGACCGGGAGGCCTTGAAGAACCTTTGGCTGCCCTGACAATGGATCGGTTCCCCATGATCTTGCAGTGGGGAGCGGACCCGGGCCACTGAACACCAATGAGGTAAGTTTTGACAATAGAATCTAATTGACTAAATAGCGTGAACCCTCAGCTACGGATAGCAGCCTTAAGGCGATCTGTATGGAGCAGGGTCGAGTCCGGAGCTCACTCTATACTATGTTGATGACATTGGGAGGAGCATGTCCTGTGTCATCAACAGATTAAGGAGAGTTGAAAGGACAGATAAACCACCTATTTAGTTTAGTAGAAGATGCCATAGTTGGTGTAGGTAGAACTCACAAGTTAAAAAGTAATGGGGTTTTACCATATTCAATGTATAACATTAGATTTAAAATTTGTGAAATTTTATCTGGAAAAATGGTTTCCAACAAAGGGATAATGGAAGTGACAAGGACACCAGAGCATACATTTTTCTTTATAGCTGTTGAACTCCAGACCTCTAAAATCACTTTGATTGTACGGTAGTTATAGTGGGAAAACCAACCGTTTTCTAGTTAAAGCAGAGAGAGTATCTGAGATTTGCCTATAATGAAGAAAGAATTTTTCCATGCTTGCCCAACTCTTTGAGGTTTCACCATGCCAAAGTGATTTTAGCTGGTCTAGTACAACTGCTGTATAATACTGTAGAATAGTACAGTTAACTTTACCCAGGTGTATCAGATTATATCTCCTGGTTAAAGATTTCTTATTATCGCATATGTTGGGAATTATTAGCATTTTAATTGTACCAAGCCAAAAAGATTACTTGATTTCACCCACACTGATGCTGCTCTGTCCTGAGAAATGGTTATCTTCCCAACCAACCCCTTACTCCCGCAATAAGCAGCGGACTGTAGCCAAAGAGGACTATTCTTCTTGAAAGATAAAAAATTAGAGGGAATCTGGCCTCAGCATATTCTAGTGACTACAATGCCGAACAGAATGATTTATTAGTTAGACTGTTCTGTTCAGCCATTTTCCTGATAAGTCAGAGAATGAGAACAGGTACTGTGTCCTGATTCTTAGATGATGGAGAGGACTAGTGCACAGTGTCCTTACTGGTCAGGAGAATATCCCCACTATGGCTTCACAGAACCATGTATGTAAACTTATTTATAATACCCTCGGTATTTCGGCCAGCCTAGTCACCTGATATGAATATTATTCAGCCTATGTGGAACACTCATGGGAACAAAATTAGGAGTAAATTTCCATTGCTTGCTTCTGTCAAGGTATCAGCATATGTATTAGTTTAATAATGGACACAGATACAGATGAATCCAGGATGGGAGTCAGTATGTCAATTCTGACTGGTTCTTCATTTCTGGCCCCCAGGATCCGCTTGTGGACCCTAGGTACCCCAGTCTAACACTGACCAGATGGGCCAGTGTTCAGTGGGTAGGATTAAGCCTGTTTTAGTAAACAGCTTACCCCTAAGGGTACTATTACACCAAGCAATTTTCAGACGACTAACGATTAACGATAAACGATCTTAAACGACCGCTAAGGCAAACGACCCGAAATCGTTCGCCCAAGTACACGAAACGATGATCGTTATTTATGATCGTTCTTGCGGTCGTTTAGTCGTCGCTATTGCGTACGTTTCAGCTGTGAATTTTTATTCCACCGAACGATGTGCGAACGATGAGCGAACGATCAAACGCTAAAAATAGGTCCAGATCCTATTAAACGATCAACGATTTCTCGTTGGTCGTTTAATCGTTGCCTGCTATTACACGAAATGATTATCGTTCAAATCCAAACGATTTAACGATTTTTCGAACGATAATCGTTCCGTGTAATACCACCCTAACACTTGATACCCAGACTTTTCATGTAATTGATTTCCTGAATTTATAAAGTTTGAACAGTATGTTTGTAGATAAGAAATTCGGGATTACCGAGAGGTTGTTTTGTCAGTAGAAAGAGGCGACAATAATGTATGCAAATCCCCTTTCTTGGATGTTGTAAACTGTACAGAGAAACAATAGAAGAGGATATTTTAGGTGGTGAGGAACATTACATATTAATGTATTAACAAACGCGTATGCCTCAAGTGTGCCATTCAGTTTCAGTGTCATGCTGCTTACTGTTTCACGCTAGAGGCGTCTGGTTTTAGCATCACGATGAGTGTCTTAGCTGTGTGTCACAATGAGCTTCGGTAAGTTTTATACACACAGTAAGATCCTAGCATGTACCCATAATTCCTGAGTACTCAGCAAAACTGGAGTTCTTGAAGTATGTCCAGAAGGAATCCATTAAACTGCATTTTGGATGAATCACGCTCTTGTTAAAATAAATTGATTTCAGATATAATTATGTAACATTTCAATAGCATCAGTGAACTCAGAGGTTGTTAAACATCATAGTAACAATTCTATGGGGTGTAAAGGTAGAAGACTTTTTCATACTTTAAATTCCCTTATAAGCATTGAAGAAGAAAATTAGGTAATTACATAGACTTCTAAAGGGAGGGTTCTGAAGCAATGTGAGATCAGCGATTACTACAGTAACTGCCTATTAAGGGCAATCCTAATTGTCCTGGTTGTTTGTATTATTAATTATGCTTCACTAAAATAAGGGAACATTGCTAACTCACAGATCTAATTGCAGGGTAGCAGGCAGTTCTGCAGGAAGATATAAGTGGAGACTAAGAGGGTTATTTATAGAATTAAAAAATTTTACACCACTTAAAACGTGTTATTTTACTTATTTGTAAATTGGAAACTGTGCATTACAGTTGCTTAAGGGCCCTATTCCACAGTAACGATAATCGGCCGTATCGGCCCCATTTGGCCCGATTCGGCCGATTATCGTTTAGTGAAATAGAGAGAATGATCAGCCGATGATCGTGTCATCGGCTGATCGTTCATTTAGGGCCAGACCTAAAATCATCGTTCCCCCACCGCGCATCGCTACGGTTGAATAGTGGTGCGCGGCGGGCGACCGACGATTTGACAAGCAGCAGCATCATACATTACCTGTCAGGTCTTCTCCGCTCTGTCTTCATCCCCGGGTCCTGCGCGCTCTATCTTCAGACCGGCCATTCTGAAGATAGAGCGCGCGGGACCCGGGGATTAAGACAGCACGGAGAAGACCTGACAGGTAATGTATGATGCTGCAAGGGCTGCAAGGACAACGGTAACGATGTCCTTGCAGCCCTCGCTCAACGATCATCGGGCCGTGGAATAGGCCCAGTAAACAAGCGGCGATCTAGCAGATCACCGCTCGTTTACATTGTTGATCAGGCCCTCCTCGGCCCGTGGAATAGGACCCTAACACTTCTTTAGTTTTAAAGTTCTAGGAAGAACAAATATCTGTTGCTTGCCTTATGTGCAACCCATGGGGATCGTGCTCTACCAATAAATTGAAAAAAGACCCAAAGACAAAAGTAATGTCCTTTCCACTCTGAGGTCACGTCAAAATCCAATTCAGCAACAAAGGGTAAACAGAGTCCGTTCCAAGGTCAAGCACAGGAAGTAACGCAGTACAGAGGATAAGGCAGAGGCGAAGTCCAAGTCCAAATCCAAGAGTCAAATAACAAGTAGAACAATAAGATACCGCTGGTGTAGATGGAGACCAAACCAGGGGCGTAGCTAGGATTCATGGGGCCCCATAGCAAAAAACTGTATGGGGCCCCCCTCCCCTACACACTAATATATATATATATATATATATATATATATATATAAAAAGAGATATATATATATATAATTCTCTTGTGGCCAGAGGCAGAATCCTATGGTTATATACTGCAGTGTGTGAGTGACCCAGTGTTCTCTAACATGCTGCAACACAAAAAAGGGTTAATACAGAAGACAATTAGCTCTCTCCTTCTACTCCTGCACTGATAACCCCTGACCTCTGCAGGAACTCAGAGAACAGAGGTCAGAGGTTATCAGAGTAGTCAGGCAGAGAGCTTATTGTCTTCTGTATTAACCCTTTCTTTGTTTTGCAGCATGTTAGAAAACACTGGGTCACTTACACACTGCAGTAAATAAGGGGTTAAGCAAAAGGATACAGGAGGCTCTTATCTTCCCTGGGCCCCCTTTCTCCATGGGCCCCATAGCAACCGCCTTCCCTGCCTCTATGGTAGCAACACCACTGGACCAAACATACACTGGCAACTACAGGGTGTAAATCACCAGCTTAAATGCTACCAGAGCTCCCGCCCCAGCCCCTGATAGGAGCAAGGAGTCTGTCAGCAGCATGAGACACCAATAGCAGCCAGGGAGCCCTCCCCTGTACTCAGACAGGAGCAAGCCTCAGGAGAATGTAACACCTGAAGGCTTAACCCCACGAGCACCAGAGAGGAGTCAGGAGAAGCATGAAGCCGGGTGTCGGCTCCCTGGCAGCACAGTATGAAGTGTGTGAATCAGGTCAGAGGGATAGGGATAGGGCGTCGGCTGGTTTTTCCAGCTGAATTCAAACACAGGAAACAAACTCTAACACCATGTGTAAGAAGCCTGTTAAAGGGTGTTCGACAGTTATACAGATTTGTAAAATACAGTGGTGCCTTGGATTACAAGCATAATTCGTTCCAGGGCCATGCTTGTAATCCAAATCCACTCTTAAACCAAAGCAAATTTTCCCATAAGAAATCATAGAAATGCAGACAAATGGTTCCACACCCAATGGTTCCAAAAATAATGACTTATTATTCTGAATAACATTTAAAACAAATGAAACAAACATTCAGAAACAGCAGAATATGTAATATTATAAGTTACTGTACAGTAATGGAGAGGATGGGAAACACAAGGGCTGTCAGAGACTGCAGGGAGCATGAAGGAATAAGCAGGGCAGATGTGGGCACATACATGCAGCACTCTCTGTCCGGGGAGAGAGGGGTTACAGCTATGAAGAGATTACCTCCACAGTCCTGTCCCCTGATGTAAGCCCCAGCCTGAAGTGGATCTGCTATGATTTGGAGGGTAAGGAAGACTTCCTGGGTCAGAGTACAGTGCTATAGACCCCACTATGCAGGCCATTCCCCTCCCACACTTGCGCTCCCACCCAGTACAGGGAGCTCTTTAACCAAAGCAATGCTCTTAAACCAAGTCGCAATTTTGAAAAATTGTGAGCTCTTAAACCAAAATGC